>NW_006922180.1:577272-584949 GCF_000298275.1 Orycteropus afer afer
AAAAAAAAAAAAAAAAGTCTGTAGAATTTTAAATGATGTGAATGAAACTGGTTTATCATACAGTGAGTATTTTTCACAGGAGATGAGAAGTACAGTTACGAAGCATCACAGCCTCTGGTTATGTCATACACAACAGGGGAGTTTTAAGAACAGCAAAGTGTAACAGGGCAGTTCATTGGGGGTTTCTTCAGCTATCCAAAGGGCACAGCAAGACTTGCTTTTCAGGGTCATTAGGAAGAAGGAAGGGGATTACAGTATGATTCACATGGCTCTAACAGGTATTCACTGAATAATATGGTCCCTGTAAAACTCAAATGAGCAAAGTCTGTATTTTCCCCTCAAAAAGATGAGTGACATGTTATTAATTGTAACTCGGTACTGAGACAGTCTCACCAGTTAGTGATAACTCAGTACTGAGACAGCATCACCGGTTAGTGGTAACTCAGCACTGAGACGGTATCATTGGTTTACTGTAATGTGATGTCCTAACTATAAAGGGTGTGAAAAAATCAAAGAGACACCTCTTACTCTCGTTTTTGTTGTACCTGAATGAACACTGTGTCCATTAAGCAGGTGTATTAGTTTCTGATGGCTGCCATAACAAAATACCACATGCTGAGTGGCTGAGTGGCTCCTAAAAACAGACATTTGTGGTCTCTGGTCAGAAGGCTGCTCTGCTGAATTCAGTGTGTGGCAGGACCATGTGCTCTCTGGAGACTCTAGGGGACGATCCTTCCTTGTCTCTTGCATCTACATACCAGTGCAATTTCTCTGGTGGCCTGAGTCATCCCTGATCTTGTGACAGCGTCACTCCATTCTGCCTCCTCCGTCTTCACCTGGAGCCTTCCCTCTGTGTCTCCTCTACTCTATTACAGGACACCACTCAGTTGGGACTAGGACCCATCCTGCTCTGTAGGACCTCATGTTAGCTGACAGCATCTTCAAAGACCAGTAGTGGGGGTTAGGGCTCCAACACAAGCACTGGAGGACACAGCTCAATCCACTAACGCTGTTCTTGTCAGCAGACTGACAAACTCATCACACACAATTCTTGGTACAGTCTTCTGTAAGGAGCCTGGCTGTGGGTAAAGGGTAAGGCTGTTATTCTGATATGTGAAAATGGACGCTATCTGGGAAAGAACAAGGTGGGAATGAGGAGGGAACTGGCTCTCGACGAATTTCTGTAACGCTGCATTCCTGGATCAGCTGGATAATTTATGTCACTTGTTCCTACTTGATTGTACCTTTTATATTGGTTTGTTCTAGTTTCCATTTTTCTCCCTTGAAACCTTCCCTAATCAGGAAACAGAAATAGAGCTGGTGTTTTTATAGGCACGAGCCAGTGTCAACTTCAGGCATTAACTTGTCTAGGCCATGGTACCCACTGGTTGGATCAACACTGGTCTCAATGTTGTTGTGATTGCATGAGATCAGTCGATATTAACTAAATCCCATTACCCTCCATAATGGAGATGGGCCTCATCCTGTTGTTTGAAGGCCTCAAGTGAAAAACCCTGAGTGAGAAGAAGTTCTGCCTCAAGACCATAACACAAAAATTTTGCCTGAGTTTCCAGACTGTGGGCTGGTTCACAATCACATGAGCCAATTCCTTAAAAAAAATTTCTGGCTGTCTACATACATGTATGTGTGTGTGCCTGTGTGTGTATGTATAAAACCAATAAAAACCAAACTCACTGCTGTCAAGTCAACTGTGACTCATAGCAACCCCTCCTTGGGTTCCTGAAGTTGTGTCTCTACAGAAGGAGATTGCCCAATCTTCCTTCTGAGGAGTGGCTGGTGGGTTTTGGTGGCTATGTGTAACAACACACATATATGTTGTCAGGTGCCATTCATTGAGTTGGCTCCAATTCATGGTGACCCCGTGTACAACAGGACAAAACACTGTCCGATCCTCACAATCCTTTTTATGGTTGAGTCCACTGCCATAGCCACTGTGTCAATCCATCTCATTGACAGTTCTCCTCCTTTTCACCGACCCTTTACCCAGCATGAAGTCCTTCTCCAGAGACTGGTCCGTCTTGACAACACGACCAAAGGAAGAGATACAAAGTCTCACCATTGCCACATCTAAGACACGTCCTAGTTCCTAGGACACTTCCTCTGAGACAGGTTTGCTTGTTCTGCCAGTATTCCATCATGGACACGTGCATCCAGAGACAGTGAGATGTGCATCTACATACCAGTGCAATTTCTCTGGAGAACCAAAGACAGCAGGCAGGCTTGGTTTCAGAGCTGTAATGTATTTACCATCACCTGGTTAGTGAGGGACTACCCCATAAAAAGCAAATTTTTCTGCCTCATGGCATCAGCTGGTGAATGGAGTGCTTCTTGTTTGGCCTAACTCTGCTACCATCAGCACATGCACACAAACACGCATGACTGTTCATATGCACACTTGTACGCATGACCGCGTATAAACATACTCTATCACTGTCTGGCCTGGAGCCACAGCCAGAATGAACCCAGGCCTGGAGACTCTGCTGCCCTGGGCAGGAAGATAAACACAACCTTGTCGAAACCTATCAAACTCTACCTTCAAAATTCTTCAGTTGATTTAAGACAAATAGGACTGGGAAGTCCTGTCTCCATTTCAGTGATCCACCCTTGTGGACTGTGCACCGCAGGGCAGTTCCTTCCCTAGAATATCTATCTGTAAGGAGGCCAGCCAAGAACAGTTGTGTGGGCCTCAAGGTTCAACATCAGTACACAACACCTAGATGACTTATTTGCTGTTAGGAAAATCAATCTTGACACATCTATGTGTGTGAGCAGAAGTATGGAGACAAGAAGAGGATGGGCTATGTTTCAGGGCTGACCTCAGACCACATTGCAGGCAAGGCTAGGAAGTTAGAAAGCCCACGGTCTCTGCTCCCATTGGCCTCTTCACCTGCTGGAGTTATTACTTAGGTATGTCTGTCTGGATTACAGACTCCTAAAGGCAAAACTGGTCAGGGCTTCAAATCCCATTTGTTAGTAGTAACAAAGGCCCAGTGAGTGTCTATGGACTAACCATTCCAAATACAACCACGGGGGAGAGGAGCGATGCCTGGGCCTTCGCAGGCACACAGCACGGTGCCCAGTGAGTGTTTTCCCGGCTGCAGCCACCTTGTGATGGGTGCAGTGCGGGTACACACCCACACGGAGGAACAGCGCTGCAGATCACAAGCACACACCCAGAGTCACTTATAAGGAATTCTGCCAAACGAGTCAGGTTCAAAGCTGTTTAAGGAGGGTGGGAGGAGACTGACAAAGTCCCATTTGGAATAAGTAACTCGAAGGAAGATGTCCAGAACCATGGTCAAACTCCAAGGCATTACAAAAGGTGGACTCATCCCTGATGCCTCACCTCTTCAGTTGGACAAAGACACCATCATTTCTGTAACAAAGGACAGATGGGAGGACCACACAGCATTTGTCAAAAGCGGCTTGCTGGTCAAGCAGCTCCCATCCTACACTGTGGACATAGAGGGGTCACCCACACACTTCCTGTCTTCTTTCTCTCTCTCTAGGCATCTGTCTCAGCAACATCTGCATGGGGTGGGGGGCGGGGGCACTGTGTGGCACAAAGATGGCAAACTAGCAAGGCCACTCTGTCTTGATGCTTGACCACCGTACCTCTAGGTACAGCATGTTCTGAGACACAGGCCACAGCAGCCTGGCTCCTCTGAGGGCAGCTGAGAATTGGAATAGAATACAATGGGCTTTTGCTTCTGTGGGGGAAGTCGCTGCCTCCTCATCCCCCCAGACTGCAGACTGACGTCCAGAGCTGCACCGCTCTGTGACACTGACAGGGAGCACCCCACCTGTGGACACAGGATGGGAGAAAACAGCCACCTTTCTCCAAACATGGCGGGAAACAGTGTTCCTGGAGGCACTGTCTCGGGGTACGGTCTCTCCCCTTCAGCACACGGCTGGCATTGTCTTTTCTTTCACGGGTGAGGCGTGGGGGTCCCATGTCCTTGTCAGAATCCACAGCAGGTTCCCTGAGCAGCAGCGACTGCTGTGAGGGGCGCCAGGCCTGCCTCGCCCAACCTCCCCACGTGGGGAGGGAGTGAGCCTTCACAGCCTCACCGTCACCGTGACTCAGCCCTTGGGGAGCTGATCTGTTGGCAGGCTGGCTCCGATATGAATTTCAAAACATGCTAATTGGAGCTGAAAAGGTCCCAGGAGGAGAAAATGAAAGCTGGGAAAGGAAACACAGCCACCTCAGGTTTCTCCTGACTCCAGGGAAGGATTTGCTTTAAAAGGAGAAAAAAGTGATGCTGCTTGCATAAAGGTCATTAGGAAAATTCTCAGGGGTCCGAGGTCCACAGCCCAGCCCCAGCTGCAAAGGGGCTGGGGCCGGTCCACCCTGTGCTGGGTCCATGGCCTGAATGTGGCTCCGAGGTTGCGATGCCTGCACCCAGAGCCATGGGCTGTGCGCTGAGCACTGACTTTCATGGAAAGCCCTGGACTCTCTGCCATGGAGGTACCACCCTCAGCAGACATCTTCATGTCCCTAATCCACATCACGGGAGCTCTGGAGACAATGGCATTTTAAATGAGACAGAAGCGTATCTCCATGAAGATATCTACATACACACCGGATGACAGAGTTCACTGCGATGTCAGGCAGACAAGTCACAGTCACAGGACGGGACAGGCGTCTGCTGCACCCTGGGACTGAATGGCATCCCTGGACGTGGGGAGAGCTCTGGCGGCCAGCCCTTACACCAGACTGGGCCCAGAACCCAGAAAGGCAAACATGAGTCACCACCCAGTTGCTTCTGAGTCATGGTGGCCCCACACATGCAGGGCAGGACTCTCCACAGGGTTTCCAAGGCTGGGACTCTTCTGAACCAGATTGCCAGAACCTTCTCCCAAGGCACCTCTGGGACCCCGTTTCAGTTACCCGTCTGCACCCCCAAGAAGCAATTCTGGAGTAAGCGTGGCCATGTAAGAGACTTCTAATGGCACAAAGCTTCTTTGCCCTGCCTGAGCTACCAACTGCCTGAGGACCCAACACTGTCCGCGCTGCCTCAAGCTTCCATTCACAGGGAACTGCCCTCTCCCGCCATTCCCAGACAGCTTGCGGTTCATGATGATCCCACACCTGGAATTTTCCAGAACAGTTCCAGTGTCAGCCCTCTGACTGTCTAGTCTGCTTGCTCCTAGGAAAATCAGCCAACATGCCTCTCTCCTTCTCATTCCCTCTCCTTCTCAAGTCAACTTCTCCAGACTATCTGTGAAGGGCCCAGGGAAAGGGTCCTTGCTGTGGGTCCTTCCAGGAAGCCCTGCAGTGTCTCCCGCTACTCTCTTCACTCATCATGAAATGCCTGTCAGCACACAGTGGGCATCAGCCTGACACCTCTCGCGTAATGAACAATCATCTTCGCTTGGCACTGACCCACTTCAGGCGCTGAGTTCTAGTCCCTTAGAGAAGTTTGTGTTGGCTTCTACTGTGGGAGACACATATCAACGACAGGCACAAAATCTCACAAAAAGCCTCCTGAAACAAAACTATGGTTCTGAGTTTAAAATATCGCTCTGGCCACACAGCCCAGGACATGCACCGGGGACCCTCTGTTGCCATGTGCAGTGGTGGTGAATTAAAGTCCAGTCACCACACAGAGAGCTGTGCAGTGGGTGTGACCAATGCACCTTTTCTTTGGCACAGAGGGGAGTGGGTCCAGAGGATAGAGGCACTCGGGAACCAAGAGCTGGCGGGAGAGGAGGAAGATGCTCACAGGCCCCAGCCCCTCTCCCGGCTCTCCCCACATGTCATGCCCCCAGATGGTCCTGCCAATTCCATGTGTCCCCAGACCTGTCACGAAGGCGCTGCAAACCTCCCACCACTCTGACTCCCCACCAGGCCGACCGTCTTGCGCCCAGCTGGTGGCTACGGGTGAGTATCCAGGACCCAGTGAGGGATTTCCTCCTCAGGTGAGGACCATGGGAGACAAAGCCTGCGGCACTACATGCATGGCCCTCCCAGCCAACAGCAGAGCCCTGGTGCCCCCGCAGCAGGAACCCCATCTGCTTGCTACACCCGGTCCTCTCTAAGGCAAGAGCGGAATGGCTTTGTTTTGCTGAAACCCCTGTGGTTTGGGGCTTTTTTAGTTCCTGTGTAGAAAACCTAACAGTAACAAAGTCAACAGAGTGACGATTCAATCTACCTCGATGACAGAAGTCTACATTCTGGAATCATCACTGACCAGCTTCCGTCAAGTCAGTGTTGATGCACGGCAACCCTCGTGCGCGTCAGAGCAGAACCGAGCCCCACAGGCTTTGCAGTGGGCGACTTTTCAGAGGCCGATCGCCAGGCCTTTCTTGGGAGGCACCTCTGGTTGGACTTGAACCTTGCATCTGTTGTTGAGCAGCTCAGCGGGTCAAACATTTGCGCCCCAAGCACCCCAATAATAATGGGATGGTACATGCACTTCCCGGGGTTCTCTCTTGTCTGAGTCTTGGGAAGGAGCTGGGGACTGCCGCCTGTCCAGGACACGAGCTCTCCACCACAGCTCAGAATGTGAAGGCACCAGCGTGTGTCCCGGAGTCAGGCCGCCCTGGTTCCAAGCCCAGTGCTGCAGCACGGGCTGCCTGTTGCTGTCCTGCTGCTGGTGCCATCCGGGCAGTCCCACTGTGCAGCCGCGCCAGCGGCTTCTCCAGGCTGTCATCCTTTTAGGAGCCACTGATCACCAGCTCTTACTCCCGTGGATGCTCATGGCTTTGAACCACTGACCTTTTGGTTGGCAGTCCAGTGCTTCGCCCCGCACCACCAAGGCTCCATTGGCTCCCTGCTTCTGAGTGGGGTCATCACGCAAGCATCATGGCATTTCTGTGAACATTCAGTTAGGCAGCTGACACATGGGTATCTCCTCACCCCGACACCGCAGGAGCCAGCGGCCCCCAGGCTGCAGGGGAAGAAACGGGCACTGTCCTACTGCTTTCTTTTTACAATAAGGCCACACTCTAGTGTGCAAACCTGCAAGGAGACCAGCCCTGAGCAGGTGTTTGCCCTGTGGGCCACATCCAACAGCACTGTAGTGGCCACAGTCACAAAAAGAGGGTACTCACTCCCATGGTAAGGTCACCCACAAGAGCCGAGGGTGAGGCCCATCTCCGTGTCTCTGCATCCATCCCCACCCCTGTCCAAACACTCCTGAATTCCTGGAACACTGTTACTGAGCCCCGTTTCCCCTTGGCATTACATCTTCACCCACATGATCGCCTCAACATTGATGTCATGGCTTCAGGGACAAGAGTGAAACACACAGGGCACACCTGGATAAACCCCTGCACTTTAAACCAAGAACACAGAAGGTGGGGTGCGCACAGTTCTACTGCAGACTGAGAAGGCATAAATGAGATCGCAAAGATGTTGGCCACAAGAACCTCTACTGAGGAGATGCAGGAAAATAAAGCCTCAGCTCTGCACAAGGTGTAAAGTCAGGACATCCCATCCCAAAGCTGGCCTGATTCCGTTGCCGTTGCTGGTCTGTTTTTACTGACACAGTTTATGAGAAACACAGAGTATTGACTACAATGCCTTTTTGTCCACTTTCACATCAATTCTTATGAAGGATTTAACAACTCCTGTACAGAGATACTGGAGCTCTGGTAGCACAGTGGTTAAAGCACTCGGTTGCTAACCAAATGGTCCGCAGTTGGAATCTA
>NW_006922180.1:585679-586747 GCF_000298275.1 Orycteropus afer afer
ACTAAGGACTTCAGAATCCTCTGCTGCCTTGGCTCACTCAGAATCATGGCTTTATTTCCTGATATTTTGAAATCATGGTTATTGCCACTATTGACTTTTGCTCTCATAATGAACGGAACTGTAGAGGTGGGCTTGGACGTTTAGCTCGGAGGTGGTCCTTCCTAAGGTGACTGGTGTTCTCTCTGAAGGCTTCTGAGAGAAAATCCCCTGGGACATCCTACTTAACCCTTGACCGACTTTGACCCTCTACTCGAAGTCAAACCCAAACCCAAACCACTGGCATTGAGTCAATTCTGACTCACAGCACCCCTAAAGGATATAGGGGAACTGCTCCATAGGGCTTCCAAGGCTGTCAGTCTTTAGGGAAGTGAAGTCCAAGCCAAACTCACACCCTCAAGTTGATTGTGAGTCATAGTGCCCCTAGAGGACAGAGTAAAACTGCCCCATAAGGTTGTTTCCAAGGCTATAATCTTTATGGAAAGGAGCCCTGGTGGTGTAGTGGCTCAGGCATTTTGGTTGCTAAACAAAAGGTCAGAGGTTCAAACCTACTAGCATATGAATGGAAGAAAGAAGAGGCAGTCTGCTTCTGTATAGATTTACAGCCTTGGAAACCCTATGAGGGTCACTATGAGTCAGAATTGACTGCATGGCATTGAAATTGGTTTTTGGGGTTTTGGAATCTTCACGGAAGCTGACTGCCTCCTCTTTCTCCTGCAGAGCAGCTGGTGGGTCCGAACCACTGACCTTTTGGTTAGCTGCCAAGGGCTTTAACCACTGGCCCACCAGAGCTCCTTATTCAAAGTTCATAAAATCAGTGTACTCGCCTCACTCGGTGCAATCTACTTCCATAGTGATACCGCCTCAGAAACACAAGGAGAGGTCGCTATGAGCCGGGTCCGACTCAATGGCACATAACAACAACAACAGCCTCCCTCTGTAAGATACCATGCCCATGGCTTCCACCGGTGAAGGATGTGGTCCTTTGGCACTTGGCCACACCCGCAAGTCCAGCCCCAGCCAAGGATGACTGAAGCCACGGCGCGTGACTGGGAAAAAGCGCTCAGGATA
>NW_006922180.1:587997-588546 GCF_000298275.1 Orycteropus afer afer
GTGGCTTCAAAGGTTCCTGGCCTTTTGAGAGGCCGTGTTGACCACTGCCAGGAAGTGTCGGGCCACTCTGGGTAGGGATGGTGGAACGGCTAAATTCTTAGATCTGGATTTCAACTCTGAGGTTTCAAAAATCCATCTCACCAGTTTCCCTGGTTTTATAGAAATGGCTTTACAATCACAAAACCTCTGAAACCAATGCTGAGTGTTTGCTGGGCAGTGTGTTCCTGCATCTGCAAATGGGGCTCAGAACATCTACAAAGACCAAGATCCTCCTCACGAACGGTCACCCAGGAAGACCTCATCCTAGGTGATGTGCTCTTCCCAGTCCCAGAGCTGGGGACAGGGACCAGTGTTCCTCATGGGCTTGGAGCATGGGGACTCTATGCTTCTGTAGTTTGCAAGTTGACTGTACAGTCAGTCCATAAAGTTAGGACTTTCAAATGAATGGTTGGTTGGTTGTGCTTAAACAAAGGAACGCTTGTGGTGCAGTGGGTAAGCACTCAGGTGCTAACAGGAAGTGACTGGAGAAAAGAGCGGCATCTGCCCCTG
>NW_006922180.1:588979-589777 GCF_000298275.1 Orycteropus afer afer
GGCATTTCAGGGGTGCATTTACAGAACACAGCAGCTCACCGGTAACTTCTCACAGGGCATCCCTTGCCTAAGTTTTCATAACAAGCATCTTTTCAATGGGAGGCTCTGCTCGGAAAGCAGGAATGAGTAGCCCCCTGGAGCCCCCATTCAAACAAAGATGAGTAGTTGGGCTGACTCCCCGGCAGCAGATAGGGGTGAGAACCCCAAGCAACACACTCAGGGACCCTTCCGTGTCCAGCGCTTAAAAAGGAACCTTGTAGTGTATAAGAGTCCCTGCTCTTTTTGTTTTCCTGCTGGAATATGAAATAAGCCAACTGGAACCTCCTGTCTTTGAAAAGAGAATAAGGAAGGAGTTGGTGTATCTCCAACAAACCCTCCTTCTTTTTCTACAGGAATTACCTAGGGGCATCCTGTCAGCAATGACTGTATCGTGTATCAACATCAGATCAAAGCAGAAGGAACGCGTGGATGGGACACTCCGTCAAGTGGTGCCAGCCCCTCAGACGTGCACCTTTCAAATGCCCTTAACTCACGCTTTGATACCATGGCTCTCGAGTGCTTATTCATCATTGCCCTTAATATCTGTCAGACACAGTTCTGGGTGCAGTGGGTCAACTGAGACTAGAACACACATCCTTAGCAAGGGGAGCATTAAACTACTTTGTGTGTGTGTGTGGACATGTGTGAATGTGTGTGTGCATGTGTGTGCACATGCTGGGGTGAGGACAGGCATGGTGGATCGGCCGTCTAGTTCTCGGTACTTGGAGAAGAAGCTAGGCATGACATCTGGTGGTGGAC
>NW_006922180.1:591859-592398 GCF_000298275.1 Orycteropus afer afer
AGTGATCAACACGGTGGCACTGAGGAGGAGGAAGACATAGAGAGGTGTATGGGAAGTACACACAACAAAGATGAACCATTTTGCACATACAGTACTACACTGTCAGTGATGGCAAACATGGATATATGGGTGAATAGATGGGTGGACAGGCTGAACTACTAGATATGTCTGTGCAGGGGGCAGTGTGCCCAAGACCATGTATAGGGATGACAGACAGTATTTCTATAAGTGTATCGGTAGGTTCCATAAGAATTCCCAGGTATATAGTAGAGCTGACAAGGGACAATATTGTAGTCACTTCCTGGACACAGCCAGCTACCCAGAAGGGATGAGTAGTTGAACCTGTGGGTTTGGGACCATAATCACAGGGGACATCAAGCTCAATTGGTATAACATACTACACAAAACACTGTCACATCCTACTTTGGCAAGTAACGAATGGGATCTTAAAAGCTTGAAAGCAACCATCAAGATGCAACAATAGGTCTCTCCTCCTCCAGAGCAAAGACGAATGAAGAAAACCAAAGATTCATGGAAAC
>NW_006922180.1:592498-597310 GCF_000298275.1 Orycteropus afer afer
AGATCCCATGACCACAACTCTGCCCTGACACGCGTGGGCCTGTCCGTCGGCAGAGACCCCTGTGACCACACCTCTGCCTGACATGCATGGGCCTGTCAGTTGAGACCCCGTGACCACAGCCCTGCCCTGACACGCGCGGGCCTGTCCGTCAGCAGAGATCCCCGTGACCACAGCTCTGCTCTGACATGCGTGGGCCTGTCCGTTGGCTGAGATCCCCGTGACCGCACGCAGCCTGTGCATCGCTTGAGATCCCGTGACCACAGTCCTGCTCTGACACGCGTGCCACTGCCGTGAGTCCGCACTCGTGCCCTGGCAAGCAGTTTTTGTGTCCTGGGAAGCAGGGGCCATGGGGAAAAGCCCTTGTCAGTGAAGGCTGTTCCCTGGCCCTGGCTTCCACCGTCACCTGCACACTGAGGGCTCCCTGTTCAACGCCTGCTTGTCTGGCACCACGTTTCACATTCCGGGCCTGCAAAGCCTACACTCAGGAGCAAAGCAAGGACCTCATCCTCATGGCGCCTCTGCTTCTGCTTTCCAATCTCTGTCAACTCACGACGAAACCGGCCAGAGCCCTGGCATCTGGGGAGGTGGGCAGAGTGCAGGTGTCACTGTGCTGATGGGGACTCACTTGCCACCTCTCTCCTCTACTCATTCCCCCATTCTCCCAGTCCCCATTGTCACATGGGCTCTTTCCACTTCCTGTCTAGGGTACTGAGACTGCTTCCTGCTGACCTCCCACTGGTCTCTCTGTCCCTACAACGGTCGGCATTCTGGACTCTGGAGTCAGCATCCTCCCTCTCCAGTTTCATCACGTCACCATCTGGCCACCCTGGGCATGGCCGGCCACTGCCTCTTGGTCTCCAAAGGTCTCCTTCATCTAACATTCCCTCCCGAGTGAGGACAGCATTGCAGGCAGCCAGTTAACCAGCCTCCTCACTCACACAAATGTGCTATGACACATGTAATGATGGTGGGCTTTCGTCCCTGGCATGGACTGACATCTCTGCCCCCACCAATCCAGAGCCTCCCTCCAGTCAAGACCCCTGCCCATCGGCCGCCTCTGTCCCCTCAGTGCCGAGGCTGCTGGAAACCAGAGACCAGCAAGCTGAGAGCAGCCAAGGGACATTCCCAGCGGCGTCACAGCACCATGGGCGCTTGTTACCCAAAAGTTCAGAAGCTTTCCAAAATAAGCCTTTTCAGGAGCTGCTCTCGCAGCACGGTGGATAAAGTGCTCAGCTGCTGACCAAAAGGCCGGCAGTTTGAGCCCACCGACTACTCGGTGGGAGGAAGATGAGTCAGTCTGCTTCCGTAAAGATTAACAGACTTGGAAACCCTACGGGGCAGTTCCCCTCTGTCCTAAAGGGTTGCTAGGAGTCTGAATCAACTCCATGGCAGTGGGTGGATGGGTCATAACAGCAGGTGTATTGGCCAGGAATTGAACCTGGACTTCTTACCTGGAAGGCAAGACTGCTACCATGTCCTCACCACAGCCTCATGTATACGTGTATGTGTGAATATAAATACGTGTGCGGTATGCATGCTCACCTACATACTTGGGTATGCACATGCATGTGTACACATTACAGGCCAGTGGCAGAACCGCAGTGGACAGCTTAGAACGGAAGCCTCTCTTCCCAGTCCCACAGCAGGAGGACTTCACAGAGTGGGGACTGGAGCCCAGCTCCTGTTCCTCTCATTCTGAAGAGCAGAGATAATAGAGAGGGTCAGATGACAGTGTCCTTTTCCTGACCAGAACCTCAGCATCTTTCTTTTCTCAAAACCCAGCAGCCAGGTCTGGTTCCCTGCACCTCTGCTTCACTAACAATTTCCCTGATTTTTAATCCAAAATGCAATTAACATAAATCTGATTTTCCTGCTCTCAGTTCAAAAAGAAAAAAGCCATATTTTCCTGGTTGAAACTCAGGCTGTGCTATTTGCAGATCGATCGATGATTTGCAGCCCACACGAAATCAATAATGAAACTCTGAGTGACAATCAAGACGCTCTGGTGGCCCAGGAGAGAAAACAGCCCGGCATGTCGTCTCTCGGTACCAGACCTCAAACCAGGCGGAGGTACACGCATCGCTCCTCCACTGGGGCACGGGTCTGTCTATCCTTCCATCCATCCATCTGGATTCACCAACCTAGAAGCTCTTCATCTATTATCCATCCATCTATTATCCATTTCTCCATCCGTCCCTCCACCCATCCATCTGTCCCAACCAGGTCAGAATATTCTCCATCTATTGAAGCACTTATGTATCCATCTATCCATCCACTGTCCATCTGTCTATGGTCAATTTATCATCCATTATGTATTTATAGTCTATCCAACTATTGATCATCTGTTGATCATCTATCAAGCATATATCATATATATGTCTTCTATCTATCCATCCATCCACCCATCCATCAAAACCTGATTTGAACAAGTTTAATATTCTCACTTTCTGTCTCTCTCTCTCTGTGTTTGCATATATATGTGCATGCATGTATGTACGTATGTACATTCAGAAATAAATCAATTATCTTAACAAACATCTTAAACATCTGTGCTATGCCCATGTCCACAAGCAAATGGTGTTAATTGAAACTCAGATCTCCAAGCACTACATGGAGTCATGGGGACCACCCCACACAGGCCCCAGTCCTGGACAGAGAGGACGTGTAGTGTGCAACTCCTGACAGTACCAAAGTACTCCCTGACACCCCCCAGCACCCCATCCCCAGGAAGCCCGCTCAGATCCCGACTAACACATGGATCATAACAAAAAGCAATGCCGGCATCTGCATATGGACACCGTTCTGCAGGCCCCTCTCTAGAAGGAGGACCAAAACCAAAACCAAACTCACTGCCATCGACTCAATTCTGACTCATAGAGAGCCTCTTTGGGTTTCCAAGGCAGTAAACCTTTATGTAAGCAGACTGCCCAGTCTTCCTTCTGTGGAGTGACTGGTGGGTTTGAACCGTCAACCTTCTGGTTAGCAGTCAAATGCCTTAGCCACTAAGCCACATGTAAAAACAAGAGCTCTAGCAATGTTAATACTAGAAGAGAGCACTCCCGGGACACCTGAGGGGCTGGGGACACAGGCCTCATGGTCTATGACTGACCCAGATAAAAGAGTGCAAATTAAACAGTTAAAACAGGTACTTAGAGATACGGGGTATCAGGAACACTGCAGGACGCCTCAGGTCTGGATGGTGTTAGTTGTAGGTGCGCATGGGCAGAACGTTAACTAGACAGAGGTGGACCACAAAAAAAAAGTCATTTAAAATCCAGGGGGATTTATTTAGAATTTCCTCTATTAAACCACAGGGATCCAAGAAAGATCAGAAGAGTGTGTTCAGCCTGGATAGCAAGGAAAAGCGTAGGACAATGTTCAAACAAGGTTTCCAGTGAATGCCTGGTTCTGTGGGGCCAGGGAAGGTGGAAGAAGATGGGTACTCTTGAAGTATGTATATGAGAAGAGAGACACCAAAGGGCACCATTCCAACAAAGTCTCCAATGAACGCCTGCGTCCTGCGGTGCCAGAAAGGTGAAGCAGTCCTGAAGTATTTATGAGAGAGGAGACAGCAAAGGAAGAAGAAAGAAGAGAAGGAGGAGGGAACCAGCCATACAAAGAAACCCAAGGACACAGGGCATGTATGTTATATACATTCGCCCTTCGGGTTGCTGCTGGCTGGTAGTCCGCTCTGCCCCATGGGGATGCCAAGTACAGCAGGGCCAAAGGTGAAGACTGTGCAGCCCAGGCCTGCATTCCTCCACATGGCCTTCCAGAGATGGCCCAGGCACACAGTGGCCAAGGGTTTCCGAAAAATGCCTTTAAATCCTCAGTGCTGAAAACTCATGCAAAATGCAGACCTGTTTCCTCAACGAGAAGATAGTCCTTCCCTATGTCTCTGACACCACTGTATGATCTGGAGACGATGAGAAGAGGGGCCATGTTCCATCTGTGACTTCTTTCATCTACTGCCCCACCTCTGAACCCTCAGCCCATGTGCCCCAATGTGAGGTGCGGGGGTATAAGATGAGACCATACAGAGGACCATATGAAAAGGGGTCTAAGCTTTAACTAGCAGACTTGTAACTGCATGTAGTGGCCAAAGGCTAATGTTCTCAAACTAATGGGACTCTCAGGTAGACAGGATGAGGTTTGAACATCAACTCTATGACCAAGCAAACAAAAACACCTTTATCTCTTGTGTCAAGGAACACTATATTTTAACCCAGTAAAGACACATGGTTTCTGCACTTAAACTTTCATCCCAGATTGGGCTTTCTGGAATGGGGACTCTGAGATGGATTAGCCTGTGGGATGTCTCTTGGAGTGTACCTTTGGGATCCTCTACTTGAATGTGTTTGTAAGGAACCTGTGTTGGTTTAAAGCTTGGGCATGCCTACGATACACACACACATACACGTGTGTATTTTCCTGTCAATACTTCCTATGTAAGTATTTTAATAGTTAACATTAATATTAGCATAAATATGACTGTCAACTAAATAAATTTTTAGATCGATGATGAACAAATGGCCTGGGACAAAATCAGTGATGACTCTTTGACTTGGAGTCCAGTGGTCACCCAAGTGCAGACTACGTGCACTGCTTTAACATGGAAGCTGCCCGTCACATCTGCTCAGAAATCATGCATCTCCTTAGAAAGCAATTTTCCACCCCAGAAAAGATGGGCCTTTCCTTTCAAATATGGAAGATAATAGGTGCAATTATTTGGATGCAGGAGATACAGAGCCTTGCTGTAAATGGTGCATGCACGTGGCCTCATTTGTATTGACTTATGAGCCATATATAGCA
>NW_006922180.1:605155-606157 GCF_000298275.1 Orycteropus afer afer
CAAGATTTTGAAAGTCAGAGTGGGGAGACCTTTTACAGAATTCTGCCTAACAATTCAGTCCTGTGTGTCCATGAATCCACTAAACACGTTGCTATCAAGTCAATTCCACCTCATAGAAAGCCTACAGGACAGAGGACGGCCCACGGGGTTTCCAAGGCTGCAACTGTTATGGCAGCAGCTTGGGGGTTCCAACCACTGGCCTTCACAGTAGCTGATCGCTTAGCCCTTTGCCGCTAGGGCTCCTACCTGGCTAGCCTACTTATTCAATTAGGTACTTGGGGACCAGGTAGTACAGTAAACGTGCTAAGGAGGGAGGCAGCAAGGACCTCAACGAAGGAGGCCTAGAGGAAGCTGTTCACGGCAGAGGGAGCATCGGCAGAAGGTCTTGCCAGGCAAGAAAGCACAGAGGGATGTGCAGGAAGTGGGCACCGGCATGATAAGCCTTGTCAAGTGTGACTGTTTCTTCATCTGCCTTCCATTAATAATGCCTGGCCCATCCGCTGCCTCCTTCCTTTTCCTTGTGATGTGATCTTTTACTCCCTTGCAACTTCAGCTGCCTTGATGACAAAAGCAAAACTAAGGATAATGTAAACAGACTGACCCATGCACATAAATGTCAAAAATACGCAAATTGAAACAGGATGTGTAGACATGAGTATGTGACTAAAACCGGGAAGGACAGCGAAGGGATCATCAGTTACCTCTGCACTGAGTGGGAACATGCGTGATGAGGCTCCACGGAACATGGTTATTTCCTACACGGTGTTGTAGACTCAACGGCCCTCCACCCGGAGAAGCTGATGGCCTATCCTCTAGAATCTGTGACCGGGACCTCGTTTTGGAACAGCTTCTTTGAAGATGGAATCGGTCCACAGGGGTCAGGCTGGAGTAAGGTAGGTGTCTTTATCAAAGAGGAGGCAGACACAGGGAGACGGAAAGATTCCACGCGACAGTGCAGTGACGAGCCAGGTCTGGGCCGGCGGCAGCTCCGTGCACGGAACA
>NW_006922180.1:607272-609185 GCF_000298275.1 Orycteropus afer afer
CCTCGTCCCTGCTGCCCCTCGGGCAGGCCCCAGCCTCCAGACACCGATCTCTCGCGCTCTGGCTGTGCAGTCCACGTTTGGCTTTATCCGTCTGTCTGTAATTTCCACTTGCAGTGTTTTCTTAAAACACTTTCCAGTTGCCCAAATATTCCTCCTCGCTGAGACACTGGAAGGAAAACACAAACTCTCTGTTAAAAGGCTGTTTGTTTATCTGCGTTGTGACTTAGCATTGCTCAGACTTGCCAAGCAGAGGGCTTGTCTTTCTCGTGATTCTGTCTGGAAAAGCCAGGTGTGTGTCTGCACTTTTATGAAGCCTCAGCACAACAGTGTGAGGAATTCCGGGGAATACTGATCAGACCCGGCCCATGCCGAAGCCTCTGGTGACCCCAGGATCACTGGGCCACGTCACAGACCCTCCTGTCTGCTCTCAGCCCCTCCTGGGCTGGTCCTCTTGGTTCGTCTTCACTGTCCACTGTCAGCACCTGCTGTCCTCTTGGCTCTGTGCCAGACTGAGGTCACAGTGACAAGGTGCTGCTTCTGTTACTTCTGGAGTGTCTCAGCCTATTGCCGCCCTTCCCAGAATCTCTGTCTCACTGAACAGATGTCTGTCTGTCTGTCTTTAAACTGGGCAGGTTAGAGAGTTCACATGCATCTGCTTTATGAAACGATTTATTGCAACTCTTGTACATTTTCCTACAGGAATAACTGAGGCCTGTTACATGGATCCCCGCACGTAGCCTTCACTGACTTTCCCCACATGGATTCAAAGTGTGCTGCGCTATGCCAGTGACAGGGGGATTTTACAAACCTGCACTAAAGAACAAACAGCATGATTCAGGGAAGAGAAATGCTGAGTTATGGGAACACCAGATTCTCACGGGCCACAGCTCCTGAAATTAATGGCTTCTCCTCAGATGTGCAAAGACCTTCCATGATGGTTACATGGGATTTATTTAAATATGTGTTTCCCTGACACAACAGGAAATTAGTGCCCTCTGACCATATAGTTTTATCTTGGCAGGAAATGAAAACACTCCAGTGACGCAGAACGTGAGGACGCCTTTCTCCAAACGGCTCAGGCCATTTCCTTAGAGTTTATTGAACAGGCGGCTTCGAGAGATGGATGGTGAGTCAGAGCAGACGAAGAAGATCAATCGAAGAGACAGCCACATTCAACTTCATCACAAATGACCTGAAGGCCCATTGGCCACACTCATCTCTCGCCTCAGCCCGGGCAGGAGTGCTTTTAATGAAAGAGACCAGCATGACGTAGCTAATTACTTAGAGAGACCGAAATCAGTCATGTCAGCCACTCCGCCACACACAGTCACACACACACCCGTGGCCTCCCTACTGCTTTTCCTTAAAGACAAAAGGCATTATTATCAGACCCCTGTACATTCCAAAGCCAGCAAACCAGACGTGATAATGTGTTAAAAGGTGTCATTAAAACGTTATCTAAACTAATACTGTCATTTTCAATTGAGATGGAGTTTGGAATTTTTACGGCCATTCTAGGCTATTTGAATCATGGAGTCCTTCACCTACTGTCAGCCAACGAAAGCTCAACGGATCCCAAGGGTCGGACCCCAAGTGGCCACGAGGATGGGAAGGGCCTGGCAGCCTTTGACCCACTGTACATGGGTCCCACGTATAGGGCCAACCCCAAGCTGCTCACAACAGCTTCGTCAGCTACCGTGAGGGCTTTGACCGTTTGGGCTTAAGACTGCAGTACCCTGCCAAGGAAAACTCCGGCTCAGAGGAAGGTACATGGAGGTGCTGAGACCCTGTCACGAGGAGGGCGACATCTTCCCCTCTTTCCAGACAGCTCATCAAATGAACCGCCAAAGGCAGTCAGTCTGAGCAGAAGCCAGGCTGCAGGCAGACGCCGAGAGCTCCCAGCCCGCAGCGGG
>NW_006922180.1:609285-611715 GCF_000298275.1 Orycteropus afer afer
GCAATCTACTTCTGTAGTGATACTGCTCTGGAAACCCAAGGAGGGGTCGCTACGAGTCAGATCCGACTGGACGGCACTGAGTTTGGTCTGGGTTAGGGTTTAGGAGCTCAAGTGGTACAGTGCTTAAGCACTCAGCTGGTAACTAAAAATGTCAGCAGTTCGAACCCATCAGCTGCTCCATGGGAGAGAAGACCTAGTTATCTGCTCCCATAAAGACTAAGCCTAGGAAACCCTATGGGGCAGTTCTACCCAGCCACACGGGGTTGCTACAAGTTGGGATCAACTCAATGGTACACAACAACCACATACTTGCTTCACTTGAGAAACTCAAACACACTCTTCTCTTGAGCACCCACTGTTTCTTCCATCAACAAACAGGAACCAAATGGCTACGACATGCAGGGCTCTGCTACCGAGCAGCTCCTCAGAGATGGGCAGGTGGGAGGGTTCTGTCATGCATCTCAGTAAACGCCATGGAGCCTGGTGAGTTCCTGCCAGCTGAAGAGCTTCCCGTTTGACTACACCCAGCACTATTCCTGCACTGCAGAGTCACAAGGGGCGTGCCTCATGCCACAGGGGTGGGGTGCCTCGGCGCCCGCTGAGCTGTAGAACCACACAGGTCAAGGCTGACCAGGAGGCTCTAACTGCAAATGAGGCTTTGACACTGGAAGTGACCTTCACGGCATAGACTCTAGAACTTTCCAGAAGGGGTCAGTAGATCATGTACACCAGCTCTCCCCTGGTAACAGCTTCCCCAGTTCTCCAGAGAATAGGGGTGAAGCTTTCGCAGATATGCAGGACACTGCATTTGTGCTGATTTTCAAAGGCACTGTGGTTTAGCTAAGTGTATGTTGTTGTTGTTGTTGTTTGCCGTCAAGTCGGCCCCGACTCATAGCGACCCCTCCTTGGGTTTCCGAGGCAGTATCACTACGGAAGTAGGATTGCCCAACCTTCCTTCCAAGGAGTGGCTGGTGGGTTTGAACCGCCAGCCTTCTGGTGAGCAGTCAAGTGCCTTAGGCACTATGCTACCAGAGCTCCTACAGCTAAGTGTATAGGGCAGTGTATACTATTCCCACACCATTCCCAACCATTCTGCAAGCATGATAACAAGTTTATTAATCCATATGAGCAGACAACAATCCCTGGACTATGAACACGTTCCACTCTGAAGTTTGTCTATAAGTCAAATTTGTACATAAGTCAGAACAATTAGGCACTGTTCACATCAGACATCAGTCAGTCAAACGTTTGTTTCAATGAATAGTATATAGGGCACTTTTCTGTGCACAGAAAACATTAAAAGAGCACTTCAAGTTCTGGTAAGATGTCAGAATAGGCAGACAGATGTCCCAGACCCTCTTCAACATAGAAAAGGGGAGTCAATTAACACAGATACAGAAGATAATCCTGGAGACCTGAGCTTTGATGGGAAGGATGTAGAAGTGGGCTAAACTCCAACCAGTGGAAGAATTTGCATGAGAAAACCAAAAAAGAGACATAAGGAGCTGTGGTCTGCAGCACTCCTGACGCCAGAGACATCTTGGATATTGCCGAGTGGTGTGAGGACCTAAGAATTAACCTAAAAATTAGCCCTGCTAGGTAGGGACTGCATGGCGGACTGCTCAGGTGGCTGGTTAAGAAAAGGGGAAGCAGTGATGGGGAAGGCAGGCTGAGCTGTGGACTTTTGCCTCTGGAGAGCACAGTCATTCAGAATGTTTACAACAGTCTGATCATTTGGGATATTTAAAGTGACAGCATTCTCCCAGATTCCAGGGACGAAGAAATAGGCTCCACTTGCCAGGAGCCACAAGATATCCCGGACACCAACAACTGGAAAGGTGCGATATTGCCCTTGTGACTCTTATAACCCACACCCTCTTGGTGAACACAGGTGAAGCAATGCCTCACTCCCACTTGCCTTCTACTCTGGCAGGAATTCCATCCCAGTCTGTGGGCTTAGATGGAGTCTGGGTGTCCCGCCCTGCCCAGAATTTTTTTCCTTTTTTTTAGTTTGTTTGTTTTAAAATTATTATTATTATTATTGTCCTTTTTATTTTTCTTTATTCCTCCATTCCCTGGTTCTAGTTTTCAACTTTTTCTCTCTCCCCTGTTCCTGATTTCAATATTTTTCTTTCTCGTGGTTAACCCTGTTCCTTGTATTCTCTTCACATTTTTCTCATGTTTTTCTTCATTATTCTCCTACTCTGCCCTTTTTCTCTTATTGCCCTCTCCCCAGATATTGCAGGACTTTTTTTTATTTTCTTTTTACTTTTTTTGATGATTGTTCCTGTGTGTTTATGTGTACTCACAGGGGACATTAAGGCTCATTGGAATAACGTACTACACAACATCCAACCATTAATATACAAGATGACATAACCCAGAAACCAACACAGTTTTGGATATATCCAAAGTAAAATAAGCTTACAA
>NW_006922180.1:617473-619388 GCF_000298275.1 Orycteropus afer afer
GGGAGATTAGTTCACAAACACGAGGTTTCCATTGGTTCTCCAGTAGGTGCACTTTAGGGAAATCCACTGGGGATACCTAACTGGGAGTATTTCACCCATCCTCGCTGGCATGGCTTCCTTCCCCAGTTTGAACACAGGGAGAGAAGGGGACAACATTTTACTCTCACGACACGGCTTGTTGATCTGTGTGCTTGAGAAGGAACGCAGCTTCAGGGACAGAGGAAAAAGGGTGAGCAAAAAGTGCGTCAGCTGAAATGCCAGACCGACAGCTGCTCTCACGACCGTGCTGGTTGCAAGGACCAGCACAGCAAAGATGTCAGAGAGGGTGGCTCGAAGGAACAGACTTGGACTGCCTCTCAAATCTTGAGGCCAGAAGTGCAGCTCAGGGTCCCCGCTCATCAAGTCCTTCCCTGCAAGTAGACCTAGGCATTCCTGGGCCCCTAGTCCTCAAACAGTGTCTGTCTCCCCCAGTGTTTGTGTGCACATGAGTGCATGGATCCAGGTGTACATCTGGTGCTTTATGCACATGTGTACACACATGCATGTCTGTGGGTTTGTGTGCACACACATGTAGACGTGTGTGTTCCCACACATGTGCATGTGCATGTGTGTATGTGAGCACATGTGTGTTTTGTGTGCATACCTGTGCGCACATGCATATGTGTGTTTGTGCACCTGTGTGCATATGTGTGCAAAAGTGTGTGCTTGTGGATATGCATGTGTGGGTGTGCATGTGTGAGTGTGCCTGTGTGTACATGTGGGTATGCACATGGATGTGCACTTACGCACATTGCACGTGAGTGTGCATGCCTGTGCACATGTGTATGTGGGTGTGCATGAGTGTGAGTCTGTATGTGTACATGTGTGTGCATACTTGTGAGTGTGCATGTGTGAACGCTGTGTGTGTGTGCACAGAGGAGTGATTTCTGTGTCTGGGTGTCTGGTCTGCTACTCTGATAGCTCAGAGGAGCACCGGCTGAGGGCCCCCACACTGCTGTGACCTCATTAATGCAGCAGCAACAACAACAAAGCGAGAGGCCCACATAGGCTCACACACACAGGTGTGTGGCTTATGAGGCAAACATGGTGGTCAACTTGTGTGTGGGGAGTGAGTCACAATTCAATAAACAGCAATGACCAACAACCAACACAGTTTTGAAAATACACAGTGACTCAGTCTAGTCTATGCAAATGTTATTGCTGTTGCTTGATGCTGTCACGTAGATGTTGAGCCACAGTGACCCCATGCCACTGAGCAGACTTGCCCCACAGGATTTTCTAGCTTGTCATCTTCAAGGGAGCAGACTGCCAGGTCTTTCTTCCAAAGAGCAGGTGGGAGGCTTCAAACCACTGACCTGATGCCCTCAGAGGACGCAGGAGAAGCCCTGGGAGATGGGGGCAGGGAGGCGGGGGGGACACTGTTCTTGCCCACATCCTTCACTCACCTTTGTCTACAGTCTTTCTCTGCTCTTACTTCCCCCTCTGTTTTCTCCTCTGCGCTACCTGCTCCCTCTCCCTCTTATACTTCCCACCCTGCCCTGCTCTCCTGCCCACATTTCTTCATTCTCCCAGCTCCCTATGCCTGCCCTTGTCCTGCCTCACTTGGACAGGAAGGGACAGGCCTCCTGTAGCCTTCACTCCTCTTCCAGTCTATTTGGCTCATCTCCCGTAAAGAAGACTCTAGGACACCGCTGGCCTGACAGTGACTAATTAAACATTGTTAGACACATTACTCAGATCTGAATGATTCAGACAGCAATGATAGGAGAGTTACCCAAATTGATGTTGGGGATCAATGATGTGAACAAAAAGGCGAGTAAGTCAAAAAACTGTGTTCCCCACAAAGGGAAGAAACACATTTTTCTAATATCAGGAGCTGTGTAGAGGCCTCATATATATATTACCAAAAATCCAA
>NW_006922180.1:620463-621574 GCF_000298275.1 Orycteropus afer afer
TTGGCTTGTGTGATGTTATAAGGAGATGCTAGTCACTGAGAGGCAGGGCAAGGGTACAGGGAGACCTGAGCTAGATCCAGTCTGTGCTGTGGGGTTGATGTGGCTCTCAGGCTCCACTCTGTGAGCTGCACCCATTCATCTCCTGAGGTCACCACCTCAGGTATGATAGTACCATAAGCCAACCCAACACTGTGGTTGGGTTAGGTGCCATCAAGTTGGTTCTGTCAGTTCCAATTCTCAGGGCCTCATGGGCAACAGAACACACCACTGCCTGTTCGGCTGCCAACCTCAAGCTCATCAGCACAGTCACTGTGTCAGTCACACTCCTTGAGGGTCTGCCCCTCTTTCACGGACCTGCTACTTCACCAAGAATATATTCTTTACCAGGGATTGGGTCCTTCTGACACATGATCAGTGTAAAAGTGATGAAGTCTGGTCATTCTCACTTCCAACGAGCATTCCAGCTACACTTCCAGACAGGTTTGTTCATTCTTCTGGCAGTCCATGGCACATTCAATATTCTTCACCAACACCACAGCTTAAAGGCATCAATTTTTCTACAGTCTTCTTTACTCATTGTCCAGCTCTCACATGCATAAGAAGCAATTGAAAATACCATGGATTTGGGTTAGGCGCACCTTAGTCTTCAAAGTGACCCCTCTGCTCTTTAATACTTTAAAGAGATCTTTTGCACCAGATTTGCCCAATGCTTTATGTCATTTGATTTCTTGACTGCTGATTCTATGAGTGTTGACTGTGAAGCCAAGTAAAATGAAATCCTTGACAACTTCAATCTTTTCTCTGTTTATCATGATGTTGTTTATCTGTCCAGTTGTGAGGATTTTCTCTTTTTTTATGTTGAGGTGTAATCCACACTCCAGACTGTAGTCTTTATTCTTCATCAGTAAGTGCTTCAAATCTTCTTCCCTTAAGCAATCAAGATTGTGTCAGCTGTGTATTGCAGGTTGTTAATGAGTCTTCCTCCAATCCTGATGACACCTTCTTCTTCCTATAGTCCACCTTCCTATAGTCCACCTTCTCAGATTATTCGCTCAGCATACAGATTGAATATGCATGGTGAAAGGATACAACCTTAATGCACACCCTTCCT
>NW_006922180.1:641220-641798 GCF_000298275.1 Orycteropus afer afer
GCCCCTTCCTGCCTTCTGAACTTTGTCCTTGGACCGGTGGTGCCCCCTTGACGGTGAATGGTCTGCTGCCTGAAGGACAGCTATGAGGGGGTGCCACCTATGCCAGCCTTTCCTCTACCTTCTTCAACATCTGGGAGACCATCACATCTGCTTCACCCTCTTTGTCTTCTAACTCCATCATGTGTGTGACGTCGTGCTCAGTGCCCACTGACTGATTTTCCCTCCAAATGATGGGCTGCATGTTATGCTTTAGGGGTTGTTGTTATGTGCCGTCGAGTCAGACCCGACTCGTGGCGACCCCTCCTTGGGTTTCCGAGGCAGTATCACTAAGGAAGTAGATTGCCTCATCTTCCTTCCGAGGAGTGGCTGGTGGGTTTGAGCCGCCAGCCTTCTGATTAGCAGTCAAGTGCCTTAGGCACTATGCCACCAGAGCTCCTTGCTTTAGGGTAGGCCTGGTAAAGTTTGATGGAAGCCAGACGTGGTGAATTTTATCTTGCTGGATTCCAGACATTTCTACATTCCCATGAAGTTTCTTGAGTTTTCTTTTAGAACTTACTTTACCCTTTTGGTCACTTGGT
>NW_006922180.1:643483-644583 GCF_000298275.1 Orycteropus afer afer
AAGCTGGTCCTATGTAGTCAGGGAAGATCAGAGGTAGGCCCACAACATTCACAGAACACAGACAGGAGCCCATGGGGTTACTGAATCCACGCCAGGGAACGGAAATGGGCTGAAACCTACAGTTCAAGTGAGCAGACATAGAGACTCCAAATTATGGCAAAGACTCGGCTGCAAGGTGCAGTCCCAGTGCTGAGACATGAACACATCAACGAGGAAAGGGCCAGTACCTCCAGGTGAAAGGGGGAATCAGCAATGCCACCTGGACATGGTACGTGGCAAGGCACGGCAAAGATGGCATGGTGGGCTCTTCCAGCCCACGCACCCGACGCAAGGAGATCATGTGCTTCTCCTCAAAGATGGCGTCTTCCCTTCCCTGGGCTCTGGGCTGGCCCTGGGCTCTGGCTTCAGCAGTAAAAGGGGGCAGAACTGACAGCACGTGACTCCGCTGGAGCCAGCGTCTGCTCCTGGCTTCTGTTTTGTGAATATTCCCTCTGTGAACTTCGAATACATCTGAGGGAGGACCCTGGTACCACGTGCCAGTTATGGAAATACAGCTTTCCTGAACCTGCCACCCTGAGCCAGCCCAGCTCATGTCTACAGGGGCACAAGAGCCACCAGCTAAGCCCTGGTAGGATGCCACCTGTTTGCACGGAGTTGACCTCAACTCCTGGTAACCCCAACATGTGTGTCAGAGTGGAACGGGGGTCCAATGCAGCTGGATTTTCAGTAGTAGGTTCCTTCCAAAGCACCTCTGGGTGCGTTCAATGGCCAACCTTGTGGTTAACTGTCTGCATCACCCTGAGACTCCTGAATTGATCCCAGAGCCATGGAGTTATGGGAAATAAGAAGTCATGGTCGTTCCAAACCAGGCAGTACTAAGGTGGTGCATTACAGAAAATGGAAAGAGAAATTAAATCTGCCATGAGACAGGAAACAAAGTATTCATATTTTTTAATCTCAAACTCCCATATTTTGTTCTTGAAAATGTGAAATATTTTAAAACAGTCCAAATTCCTTGTTAAACAAAACTAAACTCACTACCAACACGTTGATTCTGACTCATGTCGACCCCCTTTGGGTTTCTGAGGTGGTAAATCTTA
>NW_006922180.1:646611-647690 GCF_000298275.1 Orycteropus afer afer
AAGCAGCCTCCTACCCCCAGCGAGGCTGGGAAGCTCAGCGGGAGCCTAGGGGCCTTCTTCCAGCATCCTGACACGTCTATGCTTCAGTTCACTTCTCGGTGA
Source organism: Orycteropus afer afer (assembly GCF_000298275.1). Classification (NCBI taxonomy): domain Eukaryota; kingdom Metazoa; phylum Chordata; class Mammalia; order Tubulidentata; family Orycteropodidae; genus Orycteropus; species Orycteropus afer. Next base: position 646,714 of record NW_006922180.1, read on the forward strand.
ACAGATTAGATGGGATTTCAGACACTTCATTGTTATGATTGAGAGATCCTGTCAACCTTCCCAGTCATTCTCAGGTCACTACGGACCCCGGGTGGTGAGCCACATGTGGCTGCTAACTGAAACATCAGTGGTTCAAATCCTCCCCGTGGCGCTTTGGAAGAAAGGCCTGGCGGTCTGCTCCTGTCATGATTACAGCCAAGGAAAGTCACCGGGCCAGTTCTCCTCTGTCACCGGGAGCCACCACGAGGGCGCTGACTCAGTGGCCATGGGGGGCTTCTCGGCTAAAGTAGCACTAGGGGCTTCTCTTTACTCAGCAGTCACGGTGTCAGATTCTGGACAGCATCCCTGTGATCCCAGCGAAGGGTCTGGAGGGAGCTCCCCGTCTCGGAAGCTATTTAGATTCTGAGAGACTCTCTCATCATTCAATCGTGGAGACCAACGGTGTCAATAAAAGGTTACAAATTCACATGGCTGGTTCTCAGACATAGCCTCGCGTGTGAGTCCACAGCTCAGAACGAGGGACCAAGGCACGAGAGCTGACGACACTGCTGGTTCCCTGATAGGAGTCCATCTCGGTCCCCACGGGAAGACGGACACACACTGACGTTCTTTTATCATAAAGGATCCATTCGTGAATGCTGATCGACTCTAAGGTCTGAGGCTTGGCACATGGAGCCACTCAGATAAACACTTCTGATGGCTGCAATGTGAAATACCGCCTTGGCAGACCATAAAATGCGGACTCATAGCACCGGTGTTAATGGGGCGTGGGAATGTTTCCACCTTATTGACGGTGCACTATTAAGTTCACTATTGTTGACTTAACACTATTAAGCGCAGTGCTGATGAGGGTGTAACTTTTGTTAGGTTCATGTAACAGCCAGGAAAGCCTTTCACTTGTTGGTGTAGCTCTAGATGGGATCGTCAAATTCAGCACAACCCACAGGACAATTAGGAAATAGTAAGACCAAACCAAC
>NW_006922180.1:647790-648597 GCF_000298275.1 Orycteropus afer afer
ATAACCAGAACATGGAATGTACAAAGTATGAATCTAGGAAAACGGGAAATTGTCAAAAACAAAATGGAACACATGAAGATCAATATCCTAGGTATAGGTGAGCTGAAATGGACTGGTTTTGGCCATTCTGAATCAGATAACCATATGATACACTATGCCAGGAATGACAGATTGAAGAAGAATGGAGTGGCATTCATCATCACAAAGGATGTATCAAGATCTGTCCTGAAGTACAATGCTGTCAGTGACAGGATAATACCCCTACGCTGTCATGGAAGACCAGTTAATACCACTATTATTCAAATTTATGCACCAACCACCAAAGACAAAGATGAGAAAATTGAAGACTTTTACCAACTTCTGCAGTCTGAAATCGACAAACGTGCATCAAATCAATACATAACATATTGATTATGTTCATGGGGGAGGAAACATTCATAAAATGAGGGTGAAAATGGTTGCAGAACTTGAATGGCATCAACGTCACAAACAGAACGAATTGGTGAGTGCTCTGCTGTGAGTATTCCAAACAACAACAAAATACATGAAACAAATGGAAACAAACAAGCATGAGTGTGTGGGAGCACTTCCTAAAAACAGTTCTACACCAGGCACAGCCTTCTGGGTCAAATCAAGTCAGCACAGGACGGTGTTTGTAACAGAGCGCTGTGGGTCAGACCAGCCCAACTCCAGGTTTTGAAGCCTCTCCTCCCCACTATGTGAGGATGAGATTCTTCACCCTGTAAAACTATGTCCACCACCTACACCTACAGGCTCTCGGGAGCAGAAACTTCATCCACCCACAAC
>NW_006922180.1:648697-650312 GCF_000298275.1 Orycteropus afer afer
CCCTGGAGTCCATTCTGACCCACAGCGCCCCTAGAGGACAGAGTGGAACTGCCCACAGGGTCTCCAAGGCTGTCATTCTTCACAGAAGCAAAGCCCAAACCACACCCACTGCCCTGGAGTCCATTCTGACCCACAGCGCCCCTAGAGGACAGAGTGGAACTGCCCACAGGGTCTCTAAGGCTGACATCTTTACGGAAATTGGCTGCCTCATCTTTCTCCCCTGGAATGGCTGGAGGGTTCAAGCCGCCGACCTTTAGGTTGACACTGAATGTTAACCCCTGACCACCAGAGCTCCTTAGGAAACAGTATAGTTGTCCTGAACGAAATGCCACCCAACAGAGGCCACTAAATCAGAAGTTGTCTAAGAGGGCCTTTAAAATTTGGCAAAACAAATGCTGTGGTTGGTTTTCAACAGCAGAAATGACATCCCTTCCTGCCACACAGAACAGGGACAAAATCAGCCCTCATGATACTAAATACCTTATTTCCTTTTCTGAGGCTACATTCTCGCCAAAATTGAGCTGTGCTGCACACTCACCATTAAGCGATAGGAGTGAAGCCCAGAGCAGCGTGCTAAGAGCGTGTGAAATCATACTCATACGTCCATCTGTGCCCAAACGTTGTGATTCGGCGTAAATCTGACAGAAGCAAACACATTTACAATATGACTTGAAAAACACACCGAGACCTACCTGCTTAAGCAAGTCGACGCGTGCATTTATAAAATACCACTTTTAATTTCTCTTGGAAAAACACGTGGTACCAAACAGCTGATGAGAAATCAAGACTTGACCTTTATATGCACGGAAGTTGCCGCGAAGGTAAATGCCTGCCTTGTGAGACATGTACAGACGTGTCTCTAAAGGCTGTGCTGTGCACGGGGCCACGCCACACGGGGCAGGCCAGCGCCGAAGCCCAGCATCTCGGCTGTCATGAAACAGCAGGAGCAGCGACGCGTGCCGAGCCGGGCGGGCCACGGGCCAGGGGCTCGGGGGGTCAGCCTCCGCTCAGCTGTCCAGGTACAAACCTTCAGCAGGGGCTCCCACACTCTGTGCAAGACTGAAGGCTTGGCGCTGAGATCACCAGCATGAGACACGGCCGACCCGCGAGCCGCCGGCCGCGATCCTCGGCCCGGTTCGTGTCTCCAGGTTCGGTCCCATTTGGTTTTTCCCTAGATGGAGTTGGCCTTTTCCTTAGCTCTGTGACAAGGAACAGAGGGCTGTTTGGAAGAACCAGTGCTCACTAGTGAAGCGGTGCTGGAGCACAGTGGTTAAAGCGTTCGGCTGCCAACCACAAGGTGGGTGGCTGGAACCCACAGCCACCGTGCAGGGGGAAGGGGAGGCAGGCTGCCGGTGACAGCCCGGGAAACCCAGTGGGCGATGGGTGGCTATGATCGGAATTGACTGGACAGCTACGGGGTTGGTTTCTTGGTTTGGGTTCACTGGTGGGACCACGGCGCCACACAGCTCAACCGCAAGCATCAGTGTGGCTGCAAACATGGTTGCTTTTTTCTGCCACACCTTCCACGCCCTGCCTTTATGGAAAACCTGAAGTAACAGGTTCCAGGCTGTGGCTTACACCGGAGACGTTCTAGGCAACTCAGAACACAGTGATG
>NW_006922180.1:650517-651820 GCF_000298275.1 Orycteropus afer afer
ACTGACCTTCCAGATAGCCTCCGAGCCCTGAACTGTCATGCCCCCACGCCTCCCTGGTAGCTGCTGTGGACTGCTCTTTCTGGCCAGTAATCCGGTGGCTCCAACCGAGGTAACACGGGAGTGCGATCACATACCACGCGGGTCACCAATCCCGAGGCTCTGCTGAGGTCAGGACATAACGCCATCCATTTACATCACGTAACTCACCATCTAAACCACGTTGTTGGCTGGAGTGGAACACACAGGGTGGCAGGAGGACCAAGACTACCCAGAGGGGAGGCCAGGGAGCACGGCGTGCCCAGGGCCCAGTGTCCCTGCTGCCCACCCCAGGGGTGAGGCAGTCAGCATGACTCAGTAGAAAACCCACCTCACCTTCCACAAAATACACTCATCAAAAAGGATGTTGTACCTTGATTACAACGAAGAGGCCACTGAAATGCCCAGACGAGAACAACTAACTTAATCCAAGGCCCGACTGCCATCTCAAGGAGAACAACCTGCACGGTCTGGAAACACGAAGGTGAGGCGTGATCAAAACGCCCCGTGCCAGAGGGCATCTGAGCGCAGAGGCAAGAGTGCGGTCACCCCGGTCCTCTGGGAGATCCACGGCCACGGGACGAAGAGGATGGCACCAGAATGAGGGAGCAGCATCGAGCTCACGTGGCCCAAGCTGTTCACGGGACACCAGACCCAAAGGGTACGAGGAGGCTCTGGACAACGAAACAGGAGGCTCTCCACTTCTGTGAAGACTGACAGCTTTGGAGACCCTGTGGGCAGTTCCACTCTGTCCTCTAGGGGCGCTGTGGGTCAGAATGGACTCCAGGCAGTGGGTGTGGTTTGGGCTTTGCTTCTGTGAAGATTGACAGCCTTGGAGACCCTGTGGGCAGTTCCACTCTGTCCTGTGGTGTTCCTATGAGCCAGAATCGACTGGATGGCAGTGGGTTTGCGTTGGGCTTTACATCAATATACTGGTCAGTACAGAGCACTTTATGTCTTGATAACACACATCATCAGAACTCGTGGAGCTCAGCACGGTAGCAGTGTATTTGCCTTCCCATGCTTGCCCCTGGTCAGCACAGATGCTCTGGCCCATACAGACTCCTGACTGTAGGAGCTACCACCTTGTAACTACACCATTGGCACCTTCCTTGGTTATCAGGGGAAAAATGAAAACGAAGCCATTGTCCTTGAGTCAGGATGACTACACATGTGTCAGGGTAGGGCTGTGCTCTACGGGGTCTCTTGTGGCTGCTCTTCCAGACTGGGATCCAAAATCCTTCCTTCTGAGCCGTCCTTGTGGGTG
>NW_006922180.1:651920-655067 GCF_000298275.1 Orycteropus afer afer
TGCTTGCTCTTCCTTCTTCTCTCCCCTGCCCCCGGGACATCCCAACTCCAGTCCCCAAATTAAAGACACAGGCCTGATCCCAAACAAGTGAAGTTAAAAGTGGCCCCGGGAGCTGTGGCGTTGGATTGTGGATTTGATTTCTTTCTGTGCAAGCACAGGCCCATGATCACCTGCAGCAGCCACGCTAAATTCAATCTAGAGGGGAGGACTTGGATATTGGGACCATAAATCATCCTCTGTTCTGGACCTGTCAAATACTTTGCATTCAAAACAAAAGCAATTAGCATTGATGCTTCCATAATGGGAGGCATTCCTCAGGAGAGGGGGAAGGGAGTCGGCCCTGCAGACTGCAGCACGGGGGTGACTTCATCTCTGTTCCCTGCCCTGGAGGCTCCGTGGAGACACCAGGCCACACGAGGCCCGGCCGACTGAAGGAGTCATTCTTCAAGGCCTGCTGGCAGGTGGGCCACAGGCTCAGATTCAGCTCAAATCAGCACCGGCACACACCCCATCCAAGAGCAGCCGGCTCACTGGAGTTTGACTTTTCCACGTGACACCTGGGAATGCGTGAGGTTTGTTCACAAGATCTCGGGGATTCTGATTCATTTTTATGACGGGATTTCCTGCCCTGAATGACCCTTCAGATCACCACAAAGCAAGGAAAGGCCAGCTGGACACTGCTATGTCTTCGCAGTGTACAAAATCCAACGCTGAGGGAAGAGAATGTATGACATCCAAGATAAATACACACCTCAGATAGACTTCCCAGAGAAGCTGTTTCTATTTTCAAGAACGTAGCATCATAGAACCTCTCAATAGTCATCAACAAGTTTCCTGAAGTACAACCCTGTCAGTGACAGGATAGTATCCCGTGTCTACAAGGAAGGCCAGTTAATCAGTCCATCACCCAAATTACCACACCAAGCACTTATGCCAAAGATGAACTTGAAGACTTTGTCCCACCTTCTGCATATTGGGAGACGGATTGAACACGCAACCCAGACTCAGCGATAATCACTGGTGCCTGGAATATGAGAACTGGAGACAAGGAAGAGGATCCACAGTTGGATGAGAAGGACGGCCTTGGAGAGAGAGCGATGCTGGAGGTGGCATGATAGAATTTTGCAAGACCAACGACTTAGTCATTGCAGATACCCTTTTCCAACAACATAAAAGGCAGCTATGCACATGGAACTCACTGGATGGAATGCACAGGAATCAAACCCACTACATCTATGCAAAGAGACACAGAAGAAACTCACCATCATCAGTCAGAACAAGGCCAGGGGCCACTACGGAATACACCATCAGTTGCTCATATGCAAGTTCAAGTTGAAACAGAAGAAAATTACAACATGTGCTTGCGAACCAAAGTACAGCCTTGATTACACGCCACCTGAATTTAGAGACCCTCTCGAGAACAGATTTGACGTACTGAACACTAATGACTGAAGACTAGATGAGTTGTGGAATGCCATCATATATGAAGAAAGAAAAAGAAACATCAAAAATCAGGAAATAAACAAAACAACAAAACGGATGTGAGAAAAGACTCTGAAACTTGCTCTTAAGTGGAGAGTACACAGAGTGAACGGAAGAAATGATAAGGTGAAAGAGCTGAATGGGAGATTTCAAAGGCAGCTCAAGAAGACAAAGTATTATAATGAAATGTGCAAAGACCAGGAGTTAGAAAAACAAAAGGGAAGTCCATGCTTGGCATTTTTCAAGCTTAAAGAATTGAAGGAAAAGAGAGTTCAAGTCTCAAGTTGCAATGTTGAAGTTTTCTATGGACAAAATCTTGTCCATAGAACAAGGAAATCTTGTCCATAACACAGGGAGCATCAAAAGAAGAAGGAAGGAATACACAGAGTCAGGCACCAAAATAACTGGCCAATGTCCATCTGTTTCAGGAGGTGGTATGTGATCAATAACCATGGTATTGAAGGACGAAGTCCAAGCTACACTCAAGGAATTGGTGAAAAACAAGGTTCCAGTAATTGAATGGATACCCACTGAGATGTTTCAACAAGTGGATGTAGCACTGTAAGTACCTACTCGTTTATGCCAGGTAATTTGGAAGACAGCTATGTGGTCTACTGACTGGTAGAGATTCATATTTGTGCCCATTCCAAAGAAAAGTGATGCAACAGAATGAGGAAACTATCAAACAAGATCATTCATACCACATGCAAGTGACACATATTGCTGAAGATAATTCAAAAACGGTTGAAGCAGTACAACAGGGATAGGCCAGATATTCAACTTGAATTCCAAAGAGGTCACAGAATGAGGGATATCACTGCTGATGTCAAATGGATCTTTGTGGAAAGCAGAGAATACCAGAAATATTTTTACCTGTGTTTTACTGACTATGCAGAAGCTTTCAACCATATGGATCCCAACACATTACAGATAACACGGAGAAGAATGGGAATTACAGAGGATTTGATTGTGCTCATGTGGAACCTGCACATAGATGAAGAAGCTGTCATTTGAAGGAGATATTGACTAGTTTAAAATCAGGAAAGGTGTGTGTCACAGCTGTCTCCTTTCACCATACTTATTCAATCTGGATACTGAGTAAATAATCTTAGAGGCTGGACTATACGAAGAAGAACATAGCACCAAGATTAGAGGAAGACTCACTAACAACCTGCAATGTGCAGATGACATAGCCTTGCTTGCTGAAAGTGAAGAGGACTTCAAGCACTTACTGATGAAGATCAGAGACTACAGCCTTCAGGATGGATTACACCTCAACTTAAAAGAAAGCAGAAATCCTCACAATTGGAGCAATAAGAAACATCACAATAAATGGAGAAAAGATTGAAGTTGTCAGGATTTCATTTTACTCGATTCACAGTCAATGCCCATAGAGGCAGTAGTCAAGAAATAAAACGACATATTGCATTGGGCAAATATGCTACAAAAGACCTCTTTAAAGTGTTCAAAAGCAAAGATGTCACTTTGAGCAATCAAGTGTGTCTGACCCAAGCCACGGCATTTTCCATAGCCTCACACGCATGAGAAAGCTGGGAAATGAATTAGGAAACCCAAAGAGTAATTGGTGTCTTTGATTTGTTGGAGAAGAATATTAGATATACTATGGACTGCCAGAAGAATGAACCAAATCTTTTTGGAAAGTAC
>NW_006922180.1:655167-656093 GCF_000298275.1 Orycteropus afer afer
GCTCTGACTCATGAGGACCCTGTGTGTAACAGAACAAAACACTCCCTGCACCTGCGTCATTGTTACAGGTGTTGCCATACTTAAGCCCATGGCTGCAGCCACTGTGCCAGCCCATGTCATTGAAGTTCTTCCTCTGTGTCACTAACCCTGTACTTCCCCAAGCATGATGACCTTCTCCAAGGACTGGCCCCTCCTGGTCACACTTCCAAAGTTGGTGAGACAAAGTCTAGCCACATTCACTTCTAAGGAAGGTTTGGGTTGGACTTTCCAAGACAGATTTATCTGTTCCTCTATCAGGCCATGGTATTTTCAATATTCTTTGCCAACACCATAATCCAAAGGCATCAATATGTCATTTGATTTCTTAACTCTTGCTTCTATGGATGTTGATGTGGAACCCAGTAAAATGGAATCCATGACAACTTCAATCTTTTCTCCATGGATCAAGATGCTGTCTATTGGTCCAGTTGTGAGGATTTTTGTTTTCTTTATGTTGAGCTGTAATTCCTACTGCAGACTGCAGTCTTCAATCTTCATCCGTAAGTTCTTCAAGTCTTCACTTACAGCGAGCAAAGTTGTGTCATCCGCATATGGCAGGATGTGTTCATGAGTCTTCCGCCAATCCTGGCAGCATGCTCTGCTTCATATAGTCCAGCTTCTTGGATTATTTGCTCAGCACACAGATGGAATATGGTGAAAGGATACAACCCTGACACACTCCCTTCCTGATTCTAAACCACACAGTGTGTCCCCTTGTTCTGTTCCAACAGCGGCCTCCTGGTCTATGTACGGGTTCCTCATGAGCACAATTAAGGTAAAATACTAAAAAAATAAATTAATTAATTAAAAAATAAATAAATGAAAACCTCACTGCCATCGAGTGGGGTCCAACTCATAGTGACCCCTCCTTGAGTTTCTGAGGCAGT
>NW_006922180.1:664113-673846 GCF_000298275.1 Orycteropus afer afer
ACAGAGTGAACGGAAGAAATGATAAGGTGAAAGAGCTGAATGGGAGATTTCAAAGGCAGCTCAAGAAGACAAAGTATTATAATGAAATGTGCAAAGACCAGGAGTTAGAAAAACAAAAGGGAAGTCCATGCTTGGCATTTTTCAAGCTTAAAGAATTGAAGGAAAAGAGAGTTCAAGTCTCAAGTTGCAATGTTGAAGTTTTCTATGGACAAAATCTTGTCCATAGAACAAGGAAATCTTGTCCATAACACAGGGAGCATCAAAAGAAGAAGGAAGGAATACACAGAGTCAGGCACCAAAATAACTGGCCAATGTCCATCTGTTTCAGGAGGTGGTATGTGATCAATAACCATGGTATTGAAGGACGAAGTCCAAGCTACACTCAAGGAATTGGTGAAAAACAAGGTTCCAGTAATTGAATGGATACCCACTGAGATGTTTCAACAAGTGGATGTAGCACTGTAAGTACCTACTCGTTTATGCCAGGTAATTTGGAAGACAGCTATGTGGTCTACTGACTGGTAGAGATTCATATTTGTGCCCATTCCAAAGAAAAGTGATGCAACAGAATGAGGAAACTATCAAACAAGATCATTCATACCACATGCAAGTGACACATATTGCTGAAGATAATTCAAAAACGGTTGAAGCAGTACAACAGGGATAGGCCAGATATTCAACTTGAATTCCAAAGAGGTCACAGAATGAGGGATATCACTGCTGATGTCAAATGGATCTTTGTGGAAAGCAGAGAATACCAGAAATATTTTTACCTGTGTTTTACTGACTATGCAGAAGCTTTCAACCATATGGATCCCAACACATTACAGATAACACGGAGAAGAATGGGAATTACAGAGGATTTGATTGTGCTCATGTGGAACCTGCACATAGATGAAGAAGCTGTCATTTGAAGGAGATATTGACTAGTTTAAAATCAGGAAAGGTGTGTGTCACAGCTGTCTCCTTTCACCATACTTATTCAATCTGGATACTGAGTAAATAATCTTAGAGGCTGGACTATACGAAGAAGAACATAGCACCAAGATTAGAGGAAGACTCACTAACAACCTGCAATGTGCAGATGACATAGCCTTGCTTGCTGAAAGTGAAGAGGACTTCAAGCACTTACTGATGAAGATCAGAGACTACAGCCTTCAGGATGGATTACACCTCAACTTAAAAGAAAGCAGAAATCCTCACAATTGGAGCAATAAGAAACATCACAATAAATGGAGAAAAGATTGAAGTTGTCAGGATTTCATTTTACTCGATTCACAGTCAATGCCCATAGAGGCAGTAGTCAAGAAATAAAACGACATATTGCATTGGGCAAATATGCTACAAAAGACCTCTTTAAAGTGTTCAAAAGCAAAGATGTCACTTTGAGCAATCAAGTGTGTCTGACCCAAGCCACGGCATTTTCCATAGCCTCACACGCATGAGAAAGCTGGGAAATGAATTAGGAAACCCAAAGAGTAATTGGTGTCTTTGATTTGTTGGAGAAGAATATTAGATATACTATGGACTGCCAGAAGAATGAACCAAATCTTTTTGGAAAGTACGGTCAGAAGCTGCTTAGAAGCGAGGACAGCAAGACTACAACTCTCGCGCTTTGCTCATGTGCTCAGGAGGGACCAGTCTCTGAAGGAGGGTATCACTCTGGGTAAAGTCGAGGGTCACCAAAAACGCGGAAGGCCCTGAAAAGACGGGCCAACACGCTCGCTGTAACAATGGCTCAAACACAGCAACAATGGTGAGGGTGTCTGCAGACAGGCCTTGTTTCATTCTGTGGTACGTGGGGCTACGAGTCGGAACATACTTGACACACCAAACAACTAGCCAACAACAAGAAAAGAATCATAATGGTATGGTCCAATCAGTAGGGATTTAACAAGGCATGAAAGGAAATGCATCACCCTACCGGTCCCAGCTCAGGCCACACGGCCCGACAGTCTGGGGTTGAGTCCTGCCTTCCCGTAACTAGCTGTGGGACTCAGTTCCAGCTATTAAACTTTCAATCATTCAATAACTTGCTGCACAGCTTTGTGGCAGCTACTAAATCTTCAGGTAACTCACTAACTACCCCTGTGTTTGGTCCAGCCATAACTCAGCTTCCTCAGTATTAAAATGAAGATTCACCTCATTAGGAAATTTATTCATATGCATAAAGCCCATGAAATAGTACCAAGAAAACAGTAAGCACTTAATAAGTGTTAGGAGTTTCTAGGTAGTATAAAGGGTGAATCTGCTTGACTGCTATGGTAGTTAAGTTGTATGTCAACGTGGCTAGGCCTGGTTGAGTGGCTGGGCGGCTGGGTGTAGTTATTCCCCACGATGAGAGTGGTAGTCAACTCCAAGGTGGAATCTACTGGGGCACCTGAGTAGCTGCCTTAGGGATGTGGTCAGCTTCCAGTATAAAAGAAGACAGCTTTGAGAAAGGGCTCTAGCCTTTTGGCACACTTGGCCCTGCATTTAGCCAAGTCATCAGAAGGAGGCCTGCTGTGTTGTCTGCCAATCTTGGGACTGTCTCTGGACTTGAACTACTGGCCTGCTTATGTTGCTTGATAATTTGGGGACTGTGTCAGTTTACTTGTTGACCTTGGGTTTGTCAGCCTCAGCAGCCAGCAGCTGCCTGAGTTAAGAGAAGCCTCCAGCTCCAGTGGGCCGGGAACAAGAGGCAGAGCTCAAGCCCAAGGTCAAGGGGCCTTCACCCAGCCCCTAGAGCTGGCACACTGAACTCGGAGTTCTAGCCTCCAAAACCGTGACAGAGTAAATCCCTGTTTGTTTAAAACCACCCACTCATGGTATTTTCTGTTAGAGGGGCACTAGAGAACCAAAAAAAACCTGCTAACCAGAAGGTTGGACGTTCAATTCCATCCATAGGCAGCTCGAATGAAAAGCCTGTCAATCTCCTTCCAAAAGCCAACCCTTGGAAACCCTATGGAGCATAGTTCTACTCTGAACATGTGAGGTCGCCAGGAAGCTGGAGTCCACTGGTCCCAAATGTTAGCTATGATCCTATGGGAGGAAACATGGAAACCGTCCCTGGAGAAGAATCCGGAAGGGGACTTTTCTGTACAAGATTGAGCAGATCTGTGCAGAGCTCACTCCAGGGGCCAAGCTAAAACCGACAGACGCAGGGCTCAGGGCCACAGGCTGAAATGACACCCACAGAGATACTCTGTAATGAGGAGCAATGTCAGAATGTGCACATTCCTCTGCCCAGAGACCCCAGAGACCCCCTCCCCTAGCCATCCTCCCCTCTCCCCGAGCCAAGAAGAGACTTCTCAGAAGGTGGCAGGGAGAACTGGACCCAGCACTGTAATGTCACTAACATAGAGAAACAGAACACCAGTCCCTGTACCTGCAGTCCACAAAAGCACAAACGGGCCTCGTGACTTACTCACGATATCGCAGGAAACTCACAGAACTGTTTCCCATAAAGAGAGCAAGGGAGTAAGTCGACCTTCTGTTCCTATGCGTCAGAGGGAACTGTGTTGGGTGGATGGGACTACCTCGGGTCTCTGTCCCTTCTGGAGGGTCTAAGAGTTGCCATCAGTGAGAACAAGGTGAGTCCCTGGCACCCAGTTTCACGCTGTTCAGGAACTTTCAAACCATGGTCCTTTGGTTTCCTGAGATGGTGGCCGCAGTTTCTATGACAACTACCAAGTGTTGGCAGTTTTAGGAGCTGGGTTTCTTGGAGTCAGCAGGAGGCTTGTATCCAGGTGAATCATCCCCTGACCTGAGGTGAATCGTGTGACACCCCAAAGATCAGTGAAAACACTGACCCAACGCCATGGAGTTGACGCCAACTCACAGGGACCCCAGTGAGTCAGAGTAATACTGTGCCCTGTAGGGTTTCCGGGGCTAAATTTTCAGAAATACATGTCCAGGCCTCTCCCTCATGGCCCCTCCAGGTGACTTGACTGCCAACGTTTTGGTGGACAGCCAAGTCCTCACCCTCTGCACTGCCCAGGGTCTCCTGGTATCAGTGACGGCCTCTGAAGAACGAGGAGTGTCCTCCCTGCTGAATTATTGAGAGATTCTGACCCTGTCCCTTCTGTTAAAGGGCTCTGTGGCCATCGAGCTGGGAGCTGATTAGGTTACAAGTGGGAGGCATCCGTTCCGTGGTTTTCCTTCAGGAGCCATTTTTGTTGCTGTCTGAGTATACTTGTTGTTTGTGGCTGTTGAGTCTGCTCTGACTCACAGACATCCCCTGCAGGACAGAACAAAGGCATGCGCAGCCGCTCGCCACCGTCCTGACTGCCGGCATGCTGTAGTGCAGCCTGGCGGCCACCGCGTCCCCAAGGGCCTCTTCCAACCCTGGGGTTCCTCTCCCAGTACCGTATCTGACAAGATTCTACTGTGGCCTCAGGGCTTTCTCTTGCTGATTCTCAGAAGTAGGCCTCTCCTGCAGTCTGTCTTCGTCTGGAAGCTGCACTGAAACCTGTCCTGCACGGGTGACCCCGATGGATGTGGGAATAATGGGTTTCACGCCTTCCAGCATCACAGAACCATGCAGGCGGCCACGTGGGCCAAACTGACAGAGGAGTGGGGGCAGGTCAGTCTAGTCCCCGAGACATAAATCTGGACAGAACTGTGGATTTGTTGGTAACACACAGAGAAAGCTGTGACCATCACAGGCCTTGGGTGGCGTTAGTAGGTGCCCTCCATGCATCATCTTTCTTCCGCACTAAGACACAAGTTATGCTATAAAGTAATGGGACAAGAGGTGCACAGTACTGGCTTCATAGCTTATGTTCAATATTTACAGTGGAAGGCAAGCCAGCCCTAAGGCCCAGTGCAGCCCAGCCTCCGGGCTTCCCCGCGAGCCAGTGCTCAGCTCTCAGGTCAGGTCTGCCACCGGGCACCGGCACAGTCCCGTCCACGGTGGCGGGGGGGTGGGGGGAGGGCTCATGCTAAGGATTCTGTTATATAAAAAAATCAGAAGAAGAAGAATGTTTTATGACACGTCAAAATTAAATAAAACTCAAACGTGAGTGTCTGTATATGAAGTTTCATTGGCCACAGCCACACCCACACATCTATCTAGAATGGCCATGCTTGGTGGTGGTGACAGAGTGTGTGGACCCAAAGCCCACGTCACTTACCATCTGGCCATTTATGGAAAAAGCAAGTCCCCTGTTCTAGACCCTGACAGCATACTCTCATACTGCTCACTTCCAGGTCCCAGATAAACATGGTTCGTGAGGTGAAAAACATGCAAGTATGTCAGTAAACACACACACACACACACACATGCACACACACATACATTCCCATGCACATACACACATACGTGCAAACACATCTACACACACACGCACAAATACTAACATGCACACACAAAAAGTATTCACACACGTGCATGTGTGCACACTAAACAATGCACACTCATACACACATGCACAGAAACATGTAAACACATACACACATTCTCATACACATGCAAGCACACATGCCCACACAGTAATCACTGAATATACACATGCATGCACACATATCACCAATGCACACACATGCACACATACATTAAAACACACATACAGAGGCAGAGGCACATATAAGTAAACACCTGCACACATGTGCACATGCAAAGTATGTCACTGAATACACAGTGCATGCACACACCATCACTGATACACACACATACACACAAACACACATAAACATATACCATGCACACACAAGTACACAAATGTACACGTGCACACAAAAAAAAGTGTATCACTAAATACACATATGCATACACAGTCACCAGTGCACCCACATACACACATGTACACATACATACGCATACACATAAACACATATCCACAACATATACCATTAAATGCACATTATGTGTGTACATACATACAAAGTACACAATACACACATACATAAACACACATGTATGCACAAAGTATATCACTCTACATGCATGCAGTCACCGATGCACACATATACACACATGCACGCATATACATACGTGCACACATGCACACAAAAATGCATGTGCAGATCTGCCCATGCATACATACATATATATACACATTACATATACACACATACAAACATGCACATATACATGTGTGCAAATACATACATGCATACACATGCAGAGAGTATATCGTTAAATGCACATATATGCATACACATACATACAAATAAAGTACACCATGCCCACTCAAAGTCATACACATACATACAAGGAGACACATACATACAAGGAGACACATACATACACACACCTACACATAGGTATATATAGAGAGACACACACATGTATGTATACATGTACACATGCACACACCTATATACATGCATGCACATATGTGTACGCATACACATGTACAGGTACACAGAGATACACAGACATACATATATGCACACATATAGAAAATTTTGAAGTGTAAGCTATTTTAAAGGAGCTCTGGTGGTGTAGTGCCTAAGGCATTTGACTGCTAACCAGAAGGTCAGCAGTTGAAACCCACCAGTCAGTCCATGGAAGGAAGACTGGGCAATCTACTTCCACAAAGATTTACTGCCTTGGAAACCCATCGGGTGTCACTATGAGTCGAAATCGCCCTGACGGCCGTGGGCTTGTTTCCTTTGGGGAAGCTGTGTCAGCGACCAAGGCTGTAAGTCTGCTTTCAGTGGTTACCACGAGGAGCTCTCTGTGGCCTCCTCCCGCAAGCAGCAACTTCGGACGCGGCGGCGTGTTTCCCTTCATGACTATAATGCTTCCATGTCTCTCCATGGTGTTTGCTAATCGTAACAATAGAACCGTTAATCATGAACTGCTTGAGGCAGGAACTGGGTGACTCATTTTTCAGACAAAATTAATGTGAACCAAGTAGCTGAGGAAACAAGAAAAGAATCTACTTGTAAATTTGGGTCCAAGTGGTGAAGATTTAGGGCTCATCCTTTAGCGAATGATAAACTACACATAGTTCAGGTAAGGTGCGATTTAAGTGACTATTCGTTAAGGTGTGAATTAAATCAACCGTTTGAATTGGCATCACATGACTAGTTTGAAGAAAGCATCACACTAATGGATATTTTGTGGCATATGGTACAAAGTAATTTACTCTTATAAATTGTCTTGCCAAAAGTGCTTCCTTGAGAGTCTCTCAGATAGATCTGAGAAGCGTCATGAGAAAAATAAAAGCGAGTCCTTCAGCTCCATAACTGGCAGCCAGTGGCCATGTTGTCAGTTCCAACTCGTGGTGATCCCCTAAGTGTCAGAGCAGAACTGTGCTCCATAGGTGCCCAGTGGGTTTTTTGAATGTTATTGTTAAATTCAGAAGGTGATCACCAGGCCTTTCTTCCAAGGCACCTCTGGTGGACTTGACCAGCCCACATTTGCTTTAGCTGAGGGTGCTACCCACCTGCAACGCCCAGGGCTCCTTGAGATCACGCCGGGATGGCTCTGCGGGGTACAGGAAAGCAGAACAGCATCAGCCGCCCGGGTGAGGATGGGGATAAAGCCAGGACACACAGAGAGACCAAGGAGTCTGGCATTTTCACATCTTGTCACACAAGAACAAAACAACAAAGCACCCAAGGCTCACTGCTGCACGGCAGCAGCCGACATCATAGGAAACTCCCTCAGCAGGGAAACTAGGCGAATGGATGCCATTTCTAGTGAAGAGAATGAAGTAGACCTATGAGTGCCAATATGAAAAGATAATGTTATACAAAGTTCTTAACTGAAACAAAACACCTACAGAGAAAGGGCCATGGGCATAGCAGTTAAGCACTCGGCTGCTAAGCAAAAGGTCAGAGTTTGAACCTGCCAGCCACTCTGTGGAAGAAAGACAAGGCAGTTGGCTTCCCTAAAGATTACAGTTTAGGAAACCCTGTGGGCAGTTCCACTCTGTCCTCCGGGGGCGCTGTGGGTCCGAATGGACTCCAGGCAGTGGGTGTGGTTTGGGCTTTGCTTCTGTGAAGACTGACAGCCTTGGAGACCCTGTGGGCAGTTCCACTCTGTCCTCTAAGGGAGCTGTGGGTCGGACCCAACTCCACATTAGTGGTTACACTATACACATACATGTGAGGATACATTTAGAAACTTTCTGAAAATACACAGAAGAAAACGATGAGGAGTCTCTTGTCTGGAAGGGGCTTAGGTGCCCGGAGCAGAAAGTGTGGGCCCTCCCCCGCCCGTGCGCAGGCCTGACGTCTAGTACAGCAGCAAAGGGCCTCTATGCCCGTGTTGTCATGAATGGTGGCATGGATGATGGGATGCATTTAACTGGTATTTCAAATACTTTCCAAAAGTTCTGAAAATTGCTCATTATTCAAATACTACAAATATTTGGATGAATAATATTTAATTGACTGTTTCAATATTTAATGTTAAATATTTAGAAGACAGTTTTCCGAACACTTACCTCCCATAAGTTTCCATCTGCTACAAAACTCCATTTGTGTTTGAAATTGAGTGTGTCATGAAACCCTGTGAGCTCAGACACCACTCCTCTCCTAAGGGATCACTGTATTAGTCGATGGGTGAATAGCTCTGTACGCCAGAGCCCTGGGCTTTCTCTTAGGTTGCTCACATTCAGCGTTCTGCTTCCTTCTTTCTGTGTCTACTAACACCACAACGGGTGACTGAGGCTCACTGTTGACAATGCTGATTCTTCTCTGTCAACTGCGTGGGACACACACATAGGCAAAAAGAAACGCAGTCAACATTGAGACCGACTCCCCGACGAGTGCTCCTCATTTTAGATGCAGGCACAAGCAGCGGCCGATCTCACGCCTACAGAATCAAATTCTTCCTCTCCCCTCTGCTCCTCCTGACACCCTGCCCGTCTCCACTCTGCACCCGGAATGGCTCTTCCACGTGGAGGCTCACGGTTCCCCACTAAACGCTTCACTCCAATGCAGAAACAATTTACGTAAGTAAAACCAGAGCCTCCACTGTCACGAAGTCAGTAAACCGTTCGGTGTACAGGGCCCTGTAACGGTGCCAGTGTGAAATCCAGCCTGCTTTTCCAGGCATTAATCCCACAGACCCTTATGTGCTCTACAGTGTGCCAATGGCCTCCCTGGCACCCACGATCTCCACCTGGCTGCTAACCTGACGGCTGGTGGATCAAACCCACCCGGCAGTGCCGTGGAGGAAATGCCTGGGGATCCCTAAAGAAAACCCTGCCGACACCGCCTTACTCTGTCTGACATGGGGTCACCATGGGTGGGGGTCAATGCCACAGCAATAGGACTGCTGCTTTACAAAGTGCCAGTGACGTCATATGACAGGGACTGTGACAACAAGCCGCAGTAGCAGCTCCTCCTTCGCGAGGTGACTCCCGTGCATCAGTGCAACCTTTGAACCCCACGCCGGTCAAATGCATCAGGCGGTCTCCGAGTCCCCACTGACGGAACTGTGACAGACACACTTGACTGAGAAGAGAAGTCACCACCTTGACTTGTGTTCCCAAGGACATGTGTTGTAAATCCCACTGCACCTGTGGTTGAAATGCCTTTGGAACAGGGTTTCCTTGTTCTGTTAACCAAGCAGTAGGAGTGCAGGGGGCATCTTAGATGGATGTCTTGGCAGCTATCAGAGAGCAGATCAAGCAGGAAGCCAGAAGAGATGGTGGAGGGCAAGAGCCACATGAGATCTGCAAGAACCAGGCCCCAGACGCTGAGAGGCAAGGACCTTCCCCCAGAGCAGAGGGAGGGGGCGAGGGAGGGGGCGAGGGAGCGGGCGAGGGAGGGGGCGAGGGAGGGGGCGGAG
>NW_006922180.1:674157-675614 GCF_000298275.1 Orycteropus afer afer
TGTGGTGTTTCTCTTACAACATCATCAGTATCTAAGGCAGAGCCTGGACAGGAAAACCGATGAGGCCTCGCAGGACGGCTGCCGGGAGGCCTTCTGTCGGCCTGGGGCGGGGGAACGGGCAGCTAAGACCATGTTCCACCAGGACAGCTGTGTGTGCTCAGCTCACCCGTCGAGTTTAGTCTTCTGTACAAGGTCAGAGTGCTGGAAACCCTTATGGAAAGAGGTGTCACCTCAACACGGAATACGAGTCATTAGACACAGAAGAAACTGCTCCACTCTTTTCTTTGGGGGGGTGGTGACACAAACTCATTATTTTGTCTTTATCCAGGGATCCGGGGCAGACGGATGAGATTGAGGAATCATAATATATTTTAGTGCAGTACCAAGAGGCGAGGTCATCTGTCAGTGTGTCCTAGTGCAGTGCCTGGCGTGTTGCTGAGGCCGGAAGCTAGGCCACCGGGATTTCAAACGCCAGGAGAGTCACCCGTGGTGGACAGGTGTCAGAAGAGCTTCCAGACTAACACAGCCGAGGCAGATGGCCCAAGAATATACTTCTGAAAACCCGCCAGGGAAGACCCATGGACCCCAAGGGAACAGTGGCCAGCTTAGTGCTCGAAGATGGGTCAGAAGGCACCCACGAGCCTGGAGGAGGGAGGGGCAGCCCCTCGCCCTCTCACACACGGGGTCACCGGGGGTCAGAGCTGACTCGGCGGGGCCTGTCTATCTCTGTCGAGAGGGGCGCTGCCGTTTTGAGTGGAGCTAGCACCAAGTCGACTCTGTATTGTCTGGGAATGGAAAGCCAGGGCTCCCAAAAAGGCAGGAAAGACTGTCGCAGCAGGATTGAACAGCATGTTCGTACAGAATCACATCATCACAGATGGCAGTTCACACACCGGTAAAGTAACACGTAACAGACAAAGTCTTACAAAACCACTTGCCATCTTCACTTACTGGAGCATCCATTATTCAGTTTGGTGCCAACCTACACAGAAACTGATAACATCAGCAAGAAAGAGAAGTCACCACCAGAACCAGGGAGAAAGTGCTGACCACCACCTCCGTGTCCCATCGGATCATGCCGAACACCCTGCGAAGCCCTCGCAGCTATCGGCAGCTGGGAAAGCCACGCGGCACCGAGCTCGGGCCCAACTTCCCAGCCAAAGGGAATGGTTAACGTATTAGTCCACACACAGGCAGATGCCTCACACAGCATCAACACTTCTCACTTACGGGGAGGTCCGGGGGTGGCCAGTGAGGGGACAGACGTACTGGATGGGTTTCTTATAATACTTTGTAATTTTTTTGGAATTCAGAGTGAAAATGCATTTATACAGTATTTACTTATTTCAGCAAACTGATGCATAGAGAGAAAGGCTGCAGAAAACTGTCTGTTCTAACTTTATTTCTAAAAAAAAAACAAAAACAAACAAGGCCACTGGATGTGATTTGTGCCATGA
>NW_006922180.1:675944-678321 GCF_000298275.1 Orycteropus afer afer
GATCTACACGACGGCCCCATCCCACACACTCCTCTTCCCCGGGGGACGACAAGAGCATCGGACAAACCAATGACAGAGCACGGCAGGGCCAAAACCTGAGTACTCCTCGCTGGGCCGCCTCCCCAGGACCACTCTTCACGGCCAGGCCACCTTCTACCCCTGCATGGGTGGGCCTGGCACGGTGCCTGACGCCGGTCCACACACATGTGTGGCACATGGAGTGACGGATGAGAACGCCAAACAGACATAGTTGGGACTAAGTGGACCAGACGGCCTTGTATGTAAGAAAGAACAGCCAAGTATACAGGAGTACCCACCACCTGTCAGTCACTGTCACCCTGTGGCAGCCTGCACATCGCTGGGACGCTGGAACCTCGGCCACTAGTATTGTCAACAGCAGCAGAATCACCCATACTGGACAGGTCTCAGCTGACCTTTCAGACACTAGGACAAAAGGCCCGGTGACCTACTCCCCAAATCACTCACCAGACGCATTGCAACAGTGCCGGAAGATGGGCTCCTGGGTTGGCAGGCACTCAAACCACACAGCGGCCACACCCATGGGCTCCAGCGGACCACGAGTCGTGAGGACGGTGCAGGCCTGTGTCCAGTGCTGTAGGGGTCGTCTGCCTCAGAGGGGACCCAATGGCGACTAACAAGAGCACGTGCAGGGGTATATAGCGTGAGATACGGACGGCTTTCTCAGACTCCTTAAATCCTATCCACACCTTAGTGCTTTAGCCAAGCATGAACTGAAATACATTCCTTTCATGACAACACCCAAACACACACAATTTTAAAATGATGCATTTAGTCAAAGAGAGAGGACTGAAAATGAGCTCAGATTATGTTGCTGATAGCAGTCAGCTCACAGACAAAAAGAACTCCGACGGGAAGTCCAGTCCACGACTGAAGACAGAACTCTAAGTCAGGTGCCTGTGCAACGGGGTCTGCTTCCGAATTCAAAGACTCACTGCTGTCGAGCCAATCCGACTCATAGCGACCTCTCCTTGGGTTTCCAAGGTGGTAGCTCTAGGGAAGCAGACTGCCCTATCTTCCTTCCAAGCAGTGAGTGGCTGGTGGGTTTGAAGCGCCAGCCTTCTGGTTAACAGTCAAATGCCTTAGGCACTATGCCACCAGAGCTCCTCCCATGTAAACATGCAAATGGCAGCATAAACCTGCTGTCCTCGTGGGCTCTCCTACCCGAGTGGCACTTAGTGTGCAAATCTACATAAATTCACTTTGCCGACGGCACTGCTCAAAGACCCCATCACAGTCCAGTCACAGCAGAGGTGAAAGGATAACGAGTTAGCGAAAGAACCGTAACTCATGAAGCAACGTGACAGGCCGCCCCTAACGCGCCACCACGGAGCGTGATTTTCTGACAGCACACAGATGTACCTTTCTGCTCAGCGGCAGTTTTACTAAAGGATAGTCCAGAATGAACGTGCCCGAGGGGAGTTCCCATCACATGTCACACCTATCCTACACACATGAGGGGGAGTCTACTGTGTGACACATTAGCACAGAATGCAACTTCTCCTCGGTTAGCCTTCCTGAAATCCAGGAAGTGGATGCCCACGACGGTGAAGGAATCATCCATCTTCCCATCTGGGAAACTGTGGAGATGTGATGTGTCGTCAGGTTCATGTGAGGTCATGCATGGTGTCAAGTATGAAGAGGTACCGTGGGGCCCGGACTACTCTTTGCTGTCACATCAAAACATAAGCATTGGACTGAATGTGACCAGAACTCAGAATAGGAGACAGTGGATACGCTCAAACAGCAGTCATTTCTGTCGACAAGGGACTCTGGTACCAAAGTACACATTTAACCGCCTGAGGGGAAGCACCGCACCCAGGAAGTGTGAGCAGCTTCATCAAATGGAGAGTTATTGATACTAGAGGCATGGACATTAGTTATTATTGGCCAAAGAGGCTCGGTAGGTAACCCACTGCATGAAAATTCCCAAAATGAAATTAAAAATAAAACACGTCTCTCGTAATGTTAGAGCGTTGCCAACCCAGCACCGTTAGGGAACGCCACACTCAGGCCAGGCTGTGCGGCCCACTGATCTGAGTCTTCCTGGTATGCGACCTTCTCAGGGCCAGTGAAGTTTGAATATGAGTGGGAAGGAAATTTCTACTCTCCACACAGCGGGAAACAGGAATGTAAACAAAAGCGACTCTCTCCTGCACTGCTTCGTAACCACGCTTCAAGGCTTCGCTCTTTCGTTCGTCACCATAAAATGTCGATTCTCGAAAGTGAGACCTGCACAAGCAGCGACATGAAGCTGTTTATGGACGTGACGGGTGGGCATGGTTTTCAGCTGACCGATCTCCCCTGCAGTTCTAATAAACAAGTGGAGTGGAACTTT
>NW_006922180.1:694289-694832 GCF_000298275.1 Orycteropus afer afer
AAAAAAAAAAAAAAAAAAGAGGAATGGCATGGCAGTCATCATTACAAAGGATGTTTCAAGATCTGTCCTGAAGTACAATGCTGTCAGTGATAGGATAATATCCATATGCCTACAAGGAAAACCTGCTAATACGACTATTATTATGGAATGGAATGCATAAAGATTGATAGCCTTGGCATTAGTGAGCTGAAATGGATGGATTCTTATTATGTAATTTTTTTAAAATCTTAATATAACCTATTTTTAAATGTATGTAATTTAAAAAATTATGCAATTAAGGCAAAAGGCAACATTTCAACTACTTAGTTATCATTTTTCCCACAAGGTGAAATTACATGAACTAAAAACTGATTAAAATGGTGTGATTGTCATCACAAACTGACAAAACAGTCATAGAAATAACCTTTAACCTAATAGTATATAGCTCTACAAGTTATTCACACATCCCAGATGTTGTTGTTGTTGTTATTTGCCGTCGAGTCAGCCCCGACTCATAGCGACCCCTCCTTGGGTTTCCGAGGCAGTATCACTACGGAAGTAGGA
>NW_006922180.1:696272-698884 GCF_000298275.1 Orycteropus afer afer
AATCTTTACAGAAGCATACTGTTCTATCTTTCTCCCACAGAGCGGCTGGTGGGTTTGAACCAGCTACTTTTTGGCTGGCCGTGCAATGCTTTACTTACTGCACCACCAGAGCTCCTTTTGAGGTAGATACAGGTGAAACGTTCATATAGACCATAGTTCTGTCTGGATAGGTTGATCCAGGCATGGGAAGGTTACTGTGGATTTACATCGCATTTATGCAAGGCTATATGTGATTCTCTAAACCCTACTGAGTGTGTGCGGCCAGGGCCGAGCAGAGGAGATTTGCTCTGACCTCTGTGGTCTTGAGGAAAATGGGGAGCAAACAACTGACTTGCACGATTAGGGTAGTAACTTGCACTTAAGATACACAGGAAACAGCTGAGGATGTGTGAGAAAGTCAGGAGTTCACAATGCTCTACAAAGTGCAAGAGGGTAGCTGGCGATCTGAAGGCTTACTGCTGCTATCAACAACATGAAGTGAGCACACACGCCTGTGTTAGGAACGTAAGAGGTGTCTGGCACTGACTGTGTAAAAGATCATTACTCCGGAACCTATTCTATGTGGCAGATCTCAACTGCTGAGGAAAACTCATCTCCAAATATAAGGTTTATGAGAGAAATAATATCTATCAAATCCTTATTTGGAAACCAAACACATTTCCACCTTCCAGGTTTGATGCTTTTTATATGATAACTGTAACTATGAAAAATACATTTTTTAAATACCAACTTTGCAATGTGACCAATTACAGCACGAACTACTTGTGGCATAAACAGTACTGGGAGGGTGTTCTCAGCAGTGACATGACAGACTGTTGAAAGAGATTTTTAAGAAAAATAGCTGAATAAATTACACTGTTTTGCCCAAATGGTGTTGCCGTGTAGAGATTTAAATGACAAACACTAGGATACGGCTGAAGCAGTCCGATGGCTGTCCAACCACGAAGACAGAAAGCAGGTGTATGTCACTCCTCGGGACAAGAAGGTGCCACCAACACCATGAGGAGGAAGCCACCATGGTGCTGTCAGGACACCCCAGCACACGCGTGCAAAGCAATGCCATTCTCCAAAATCAGCCGGACCACAGGGTGGCAGGGGACACATTCACAGGCCATCCAATGACATCCAATCACAGAATACTGTGGCAGGAGAAATGAGGTGGCCCGAGAGCCTGCCACCTGCCCAGTTCCCGTGTACTTCTTCCTAGTTCACTGGTCACTTCGTTTCTGCCCTGGGCTCTGTTACCTGCCTCCTCTCTGGGCAAGCCAGCTGGAAAATGTGTGCTGGGCTTCAGCCTGCCAGCTCCCCCAAAAGGAACCCCACTGCAGTCAAGTGGATCCCAACTCACAGCGACCCCATAGGACAGAGAGTAGAGCTGCCCCACAGGGTTTCAAGGCTGTTGGTCCCAAAGGAAGCAGGCTGCCTCATCCTCCTCCCATGGAGCGGCTGGGGGGTTCCAACCAGAGTTGAGCACTCAACCGCTGTGCCACCTGGGCTCCTTTATGCCTGCTCTGCTATCTCAGAAATAAATACAACTCCCCTCCCCACACCTTTTCATTTTACCAAGGGGTTCCCAGAGCCCAAGGGCCACAGGTGGTGTGTCAACCTCACAAACACTAGGAAACTATGGGGGCTTGGGAGCCACACAAAGTCAGGCTGCCAAGATTTGCCAGTTGTGCAATGAGATGAAATGGGGCAAGGTGGTCTTCATTTCTCCCTCCTTTCCTGACTCTTCAGGGGCTCCTGGAGGCCTTTCTGCTCTGTCTGTTGGCCTGGGCCCCACAAACTGTGGCTTCACTGCAGGCTCAAAGTGGGCCATCAGCTCTCAGAATCTGTTGGGCCTCCTTGGTAAAGAGAGAACGTCCTCATCACACCAAGAGCCAAAGCTGTTCCTACAAGTCACACACCCGTTTCATGGGTTCCACACTGTTCAGCTCCAAGACTCGCGACTTCCCCTCAATGCATTGTTCTCTGTCTCCTCAGCGTTTCCCGGGACACAGTCCACAACCAGTCAAGGCTGACTTCCACACATGATGGTCAGCCTGCTCAACTAGGTGAAGCTGGCGCCATCCTGGGCCTAGTGGAGAGCAGCCCAGGTTGGGAGGCCATGTCCCAGGTGGACCTTCCCTGCCCGTTGCTAGCTGTTCTGCAGAACTGGAAACGCCTTCCCAAAGACAGCCGCAGTAGGATCTCACACCAGGCTCCGCTTTGGACACTTAAGTCTTCTGCATTCTGCTTGTGTTTGTCAGACCTGTAAGGATAAGTAAGTGCATTCCCAAGAGCTGGGATTTGTTGTGGTGGTTGCTGTGTGAGTCGGGTCGATTTTGACTCACAGCAACCCACGACAATGCAGAACTGCCTCACGGGGTTCCCAGGCTGTCATCTTCAAGGGAGCCAGTCACCGAGGAGCAGCTGCTGGGTCCAAACTGCCGACCGTATGATTAGTAGCTGAGCACTTAGCCACTGCGCCGCCAGGGCTCCTTCCCAAAGATTAACCCAAAACACAATACCACTG
The DNA here is from genome assembly GCF_000298275.1 of Orycteropus afer afer. NCBI lineage: Eukaryota > Metazoa > Chordata > Mammalia > Tubulidentata > Orycteropodidae > Orycteropus > Orycteropus afer. Next base: position 698,788 of record NW_006922180.1, read on the forward strand.
AGTCCATTCTGACCCACAGCGCCCCTAGAGGACAGAGTGGAACTGCCCACAGGGTCTCCAAGGCTGTCAGTCTTCACAGAAGCAAAGCCCAAACCAC
>NW_006922180.1:700639-705054 GCF_000298275.1 Orycteropus afer afer
AAACACGCCTGCCCGCACTTTAGCCTCAGAGAGGAGAGAACTTCCCATCTGCAGCCACTTATCTGCACAGGGGTCAGCTTCGTGGCGTTAGATTCAGAAAAAGTGCAAGGCAAGATCGTGGTATGCAAACGCAGGTGAACTTCTAGTATATAATTAATGGTGGCAGGCTGCTGGATAAAGGGCCGAACAAGCTCTCAGACAGGCGGCCTCGCTCTGCCGGGGCTTGCGGACCCCGGACAGTGGATCACTTCTACGCATGTGTTGGTGAGGCAATGGTAAGGGCTCCTTTCCCTGGTACCGGTGGTGAGAGGGGTTGCTCTGGGAGCGGGGAAGTTGGTCCTGACTCATGGCGATCCCATGTGATGGAGCAGATCTGCCCCTTAGAGTCCCAGGGCATCTTCACCAGGTGATTCTCCCGTGGAGCCCTGGCGGAGTGTGAACCATCTTCCTTACAGTTACTGGCTGAGCACTTAACCACTGCATCACCAGGGCTCCTGGGGGCAGAAGTAGCGGGGAAGAAGTGCATTTCCAATGCTTTTCAAACATCCATTTCCCACCCCCTCCAGCACTGACAACATGGGAGGGCAGGTCACTACAACATGGACTCCTAACTCCACTCCCAGTGGCAACTCGTTCCCATCATCCTTCCCATAGACTTTCACAAAAACCAAAATAAATAAACAACAGGAGCTCTGGTGGCCTAGTGCCTAAGGCATCTGACTGCTAACCAGAAGGGTGGCAGTTCAAACCCACCAGCTGCTCCTTGGAAGGAAAGTTGGGCAATCTACTTCCATAGTGATACCGTCTCGGAAACCCAAGAAGAGCTTGCTATGGGTTCACAAGTCACATCTAAACTTCCGTTTGGACCTGACTCACACTGTAGGCCCCTTGGATTAACTGACCTTAAACTTTCTGATGCATATTCGTGAAAACAACAGATAACTCTTTGTAGGACACCAGGTCATAGGAATGACAAGCAGGCATCCATCTCCCTCTGCATGACCTGTAGCCATAGCGCACAGACCACAATGGTCAGGAGGCAGTGCTGGACGTGCTGTCTTGGAGTCACCCACATCAGTCTGCACAAGGATTTACTGCCAAGGAGCAGGAAAGGCAAGACAATCCACGGCACAATGACACTTGGGAGCCAATCAGAAAAGAACGGGTCCAGAATCTGTTACAAACGTTATGTTGGTCACCTGGTCTAAAACGTCTGAGAGAACAAACCCACCTTACCGAGAACTACCAGTACCATCCCTCCGCCTGTTCTCCTGGAATGTGAAATCGCAGAGCACAAAGAAGGTTCAAACGTCAACCTCATCTGGAAGTGTGCTATGACTGGAGAGACTTCATGCACCACACCAATCAGAAGGAGGCGAGAATGGACACAAGTTCTAGAAAAGTAGAGTGTGGGTTCTCAGATAAGAACTGGAAAGCATACTTTCTTATTTACTAATGCGGTGAAGGAATAACGTACAAATTAAAGTATTAAATTTACAAATTAACGTACAAATTAAAGTCAGTGCAATTAAAAAAATAACTTTGTTCCATATTTCATAAGGAGCCCTAGTGACAAAGTGGTTAAGCAGTCCATGGTACTTTCAGTATTCTTCACCAAGACTATAATTCAAAAGCATCAACTCTTCTTCGGTCTTCCTTACTCAGTGTCCGGCTTTCACATGTATATGAGGTGACTGGAAATACCAGGGCTTGAGTCAGGTGCACCTTAGTTTTCAAAGTGACGGCTTTCCTTCTTAACATTTTACAGAGGTCTTTTGCAGCAAATGTGCCCAGTGCAATACGACATCTGATTTCCTGGCTGCTGTTACCACGGATCTTGACCAAGGAAAGTGACATCCCTGACAACTTCGATCTTTTCTCCATTTATCATAATGTTGCTTATTGGTCCAGTTGTGAGGATTTTTGTTTTGTTTATGTTGAGGTATAATCCATACTGAAGACAGTAGTCTTTGATCTTCATCAGTAAATGCTTCAAATCACCTTCACTTTCAGCAAGCAAGGCTGTATAACCTGCATATTGCAGGTTGTTCGTGAGTCTTCCTCCAATTCGGATGCCATGTTCCTCTTTATATAGTCCAGAGTCTTAGATTAGTTGCTCCGCATACAGATTGAATAAGTAGGGTAAAAGGAAACAACCCTGACACAGTCCCTTCCCGATTTTAAACCAGTATCCCCTTGTTCTGTTCGAACGACAGCCTCCTGGTCTATGTACAGGTTCCTCATGATGACATTTAAGTGTTCTGGAACTCCCACTTGTCACACTGTTATCCATAATTTTTTATGATCTGCATAGTCAAATGCCTTTGCATAGTCAATAAAACACAGGTAAACATCTTTCTGGTATTCTTTGCTTTCAGCTAAGATCCATCTGACATCAGCAACAACATCCTTTGTTCCACATCCTCTTCTGGATACAGCTTGAATTTCTGGAAGTTCTCTGTCAATATATCACTACAACCACTTTTGAATTATCTTCAGCAAAATTTTACTTGCAAGTTATTTTAATGATATTGTTTGATAATTTCCACATTGTGTAGCATCATCTTTCTTTGGTACAATATGGTACAAATATGGATCTCTTCCAGTCAATTGACCAGGTAGCTGTCTTCCAAATTTCTTGACATGGACAAGTGAGTGCCTCCAGTGCAGCATTTATTGAAACATCTCAATGGGTATTCCGTCAATTCCGGGAGCCTTGTTTTTCTCCAATTCCTTCAATGCAGCTTAGATTTCTTCCTTCAGTACCATTGGTTCTCGACCATATGGTATCTGCTAAAGTGGTTCAATATCAACCAACTCTTTCTTTTTGGTACAAACCAAAAAAATCAAACTCACTGCCTCCTGAAATTGGATATTGACCAACTCTTTTTGATACAGTGACTCTGTGTATTCCTTCCATCTTCTTTTGATGCTTCCTGCATCATTCAATATTTTGCCACAGACTAGAGAATCCCGTGGGGGCAGTTCCACTCTGTCCTCTAGGGGCGCTGTGAGTCAGAATGGACTCCATGGCAGTGGGTGTGGTTTGGGCTTTGCTTCTGTGAAGACTGACAGCCTTGGAGACCCTGTGGGCAGTTCCACTCTGTCCTCTAGGGGCGCTGTGAGTCAGAATGGACTCCATGGCAGTGGGTGTGGTTTGGGCTTTGCTTCTGTGAAGACTGACAGCCTTGGAGACCCGTGGGGGCAGTTCCACTCTGTCCTCTAGGGGCGCTGTGAGTCAGAATGGACTCCATGGCAGTGGGTGTGGTTTGGGCTTTGCTTCTGTGAAGACTGACATCCTTGGAGACCCTGTGGGCAGTTCTGCTCTGTCCTTTAGGGGTGCTGGGGGTCAGAATCCACTCCAGGGCAGTGGGTGTGGTTTGGGCTTTGCTTTCATGAAGACTGACAGCCTTGAAGACCCTGTGGGCAGTTCCGCTCTCTCACACAGGGCTGCTATATGTCAGCGTCAGTTTGAAGGCACCAACCACACGTTTCAGACCCGTAAATACCAGCTCCTAACTGAAATGTTTAAGAAATAAAACATTATTTTTCTGCCAGTCATTGATCTAGGAGAAAAGCCTGATATTTTGCAGTATGCATGTATATATATTTATTATCTTTCTCTAAAACCCATGAAACTGCAACGAATAAAGATGTAAGCTCCACAATGTCGACGGGAACGTTGCTGTAATGACAGTGCTGCCAACACAACAAAGCTGGCGTCACACTTAGTTCCCCCAAACATTTCATCTGACTGCATTGTTCACCAAGGAAAGAACACATTCATCTGCTGATAACTGGCTAATCAAGCAAACCCGAATTGCCCTGTCAAGAGGGCCTTCAATAATGCTTTGTCATTCTGACCTAGAAATAATGATTTGGTGGAAAACCAATTAGAATTAGAGAGAAGAAGAGCACATGGCTCATGAAAAAATAAATAAATAACCCCAACAGATGTTGCATTTCCTGTTTGTTATTTCATTTAAAACATATATTTAAATTCAAAATTTGATTTTCTAGGAAGCACTGAAAAAGTGCAGTATGCCAGTTAGAAAAATCACTTAAGTGCTGAGATTAAAAATAAAATGTAAATATCAACTTATTCAACTCTCAGCTATTAAATTAAATTAAACATGAAGGAAACACACATGCATTTAGTATTCGATGCTGTAGGTGCCTGTCCTCCATTGGGACTAACGTACCACTCTAGCTAATTAAAACCAAACACACATGCCCAAGCGCACTAAACCACCTGTGGATGGAGACTCTGCACTGAGACCTGCAATCACTTCTGGCCTGTGGGACGGCAGGCATCTGTCACCGTGTGGAATGGGCACACCATTTACTAGGTGAGCAAAACCCTCAGGACACTCCTTGACACATACAAGAGGTGCTTCATACTGGTGTGTATTCAT
>NW_006922180.1:706309-709999 GCF_000298275.1 Orycteropus afer afer
GACACTGACTCCTCATTGCTGCCCTGCCGCCCCTGGGCACCACGAGGATGTGTCTCGTAAAGATGCTTCACCTAAGTGGCGTCATTCAAGGCCTGGCCGTCTGCGTCTGACTGACACCACTCAGCATTCCGTTCCTAAGCTCCACCCTGGTTGTAGCAAGTACCAGGAGTGCTCAATCATTTCCTGTGAGTGAACCACAGAATGTCGTATTTTATGCAGTGATTTTGTTTCACATATTAAAGTTATCCCAAAGAGTTTCCATAAGGCTAACCAGTAAGACACAAATGCCATGTCATTGTGTGCCAGCCCCAGCTATGCAGAAATATCATAGAGAATTAGGAAAGTATCAAGAGATAAGTGAATCAGTGGGACTCCTGGCACTTCCAGCTCCTTGGAGCACCGAGCTAGCCAAGGGAGGACCACACTGGGGAAACCTCGTTAAGGAGTTCCCAAGGTAAACAGATGGACTGTTCCAGGTTTGTATCAGTCAATCAGGTGAGGAAAGGGATGAAGAACATCATGAGCCCAGCCCACTGGCTATGGCCCATGGTCTACATCAAACACCTCACAGAGAAAGGCCCCACGTGGCTGCACTAAGGTTTGCTTCAGCAAGACCCGGGATCCCTCACACCGGAATTTCTTCGGAGCAAGCTGAGGTTGTGGCTACTCTACATTTTACTAAGGCACTGATTATATTTATATCATAGCAATCTACTTCTGTAGTGATTCTGCCTCACAAACGCAAGGAGGGGTCGCTATGAGTCGTGTCCGACTCAACAGTATATAACAACAACAACAACAACATTCAACTGGGGGTAAAAGTCCCCCTAAATCAGTGTCCTTCCGGATAGAGACATACTAAGAACTCTGCCCCTGGGAGAGCACGGAGCTCCACAGAAGAGTCCCAAGCACCAGAAGTACATCTGCCCATGGAGGTGCTAAGGGCCTTGGGTGGTGCCAAGGGTTTACACTCGACTCCTAAGCTAAAGGTCGGCAGTTCAAACCCTCCCAGCAGCCGCATGCAAGAAAGGCCTAGCCTTCTGGTTCGGTAAAATCGTCAGCCGAGAGAACCGCAGGGAGTGGTTCCACTCTGTAACAGCCAGGTCACATGAGTCCGAATTCACTCGACAGCAACGCCTGTTCAGGGAACATACTGCTGTCCAGTCTCCCCTGGACACCCACTAAACACCAAATAATTATCTGGAGAAAATCCAACAGCTGGCACATTTCGACAGAAGGTAATGGCAAAGTCATGCGTTCCCTGAACTTAGTGCAAGCTCTGTCCCTTAGTTCTCTGAAGGCGACCTCACCTGTGCCATCACCGGGTACCATGGCAGCCTTGTTCCCCTTTCCCTCAATCCACCTCAGCTAGCGCCCAAGCCTCAGCCTGCGTGTTCATGGTCACTCAGCAGGCACTTCCTTTCCAGAGAAGATGGGGAAACTCAGACGAGACACGCTGCCTTGGGTCCCTTTGAGCCACTGATGGGGCATAGTCCAGCCCCACACGCCTGTTGCTGTTGGTCGCCGTGGAGTCTGTGGAGAAATGTGCTTCACGGGGTTATCAAGGCTGCGGCCTTTCACAAGCAGATTGCCAGGCCTGTCTTCCAAGGCACCTCTGGTACAAACATCCACACTTTGGGCTAGGCCTGACCTACAAGCACAGTCTCAGGGGAAGATGACAGAGCATTTCAGTGTCACACCCTCTCCAAATGAAGAGAGTAGCTGATTCCTGACCCCAGGACTCTTCCCATTGTCAGAGTGAGAACAGTGGTGTGGGAAGGTGTGGGGAAGATGGCACAGCTCAGAGAAAGAGGCACAGGTGGAAACAAGGCAATGACTAAGACCTGAGACAGTAAGAGTTACAACAGATGGAGCGTGGGCCAATGTGCAGTATGTTTCACTTTGAACAGCTCTGCAATCAAAACCGTTTGAGCACCCAATACGGATTCAGCCAAAACTTCGTGTATTCTATAATGGAAGACAGACAGACACGGGGGTGGTGGCAGTAAGTCAACAGATGTACAAAATGTATACCCTGAGTAACAGGGGTACAACGATTCTGTGCACAACTGGAAGGGGACGACAGCGGAGACAGCCAACACCATGGAAGAAGCTGCCTCTGAGAAGGGGGCGCAGGGGAGCCTGGGGCCAGTCCTGCTCCCCTGAGCCTTCCTGCAGTACTACCTGGCTTGTTCAGACCACCGAGATGTGACATACACATAAGATAAACACACGCGCTCCTTTACTACAGTGACTCGCGTTGTGGGTTTGGCCTCGTCTCCTGAGAGACGGAGAGGCAAGGACAGTGGGAGTCTGACTGCACATTCTTTGTCCAGGGAAGCCGCATGCCAGAAAAAGAGTGTCTGCAACAGAAAGAAAACTATCGGGACTCCCGTGGGATGAGATATCCCCAGGGCCCAGTGGCGATCCTGCCCTTTTGGCTCAGTGGCATCATGAGCAGATAGGCAAGAATCTCCCCAAGCATGTGGTGCAGACAAGTGACCCAAAAACCATCCCGATTGAGGCTGGAGAAGAGTTCACTAGGCTTGAGTTTCAGCCGTGTGTTATTTTGTTCCACATTTTAAAACAAGTGTACTCGTCATGACGCACAATGCAAGTTAACTCTTCCTCCTTGAGTTAGGCACCTTCACATATGTAACTTTAATGGTGATTTATTCCCCTAGAATGTCTCAGTTGGCTTTCAAGCCAGGATTAAGACCAAGATCATCTCCTGGGACAGCATGGCACCAGCAAGCACCTCACTCTCATGCAGGGAAAGGGAAGAACTGTGGTCACCGGGCAAGCCCCTTGCAACAGTCCCTAGTCCAGGAAGGACAAAAAGGTAACAGTGCAGGAGAAGTTATCAACTGAGATTCCTCGAACTAGGACTTTGGGAGCTAGCCTAGAGGTTGGAAGATGGATGCAGTAATTTGATACAGTGAAGGGGCTCTCAACACCATCAGTATCAAGGAAGTTACCAAGTTGAGTTCAGTTGAAGGAGGGCCTCCTGATGTGCATCTGTGGTACAGGCTGCAGTCTGGAGACTGAGGCACAGGGGCTCACTGCTTCACCACATGTCCTGGAGGCCAGTCCTGGATGGGATTAGCTCCAAACCTGGTGACAAAAAGGGGCCCAAACTGGCATGTTCTCTGCCCTCCCCTCCAAAGGATGATCATGGCCAATCAAACTAATGAACTGTTAACATGTGATGACATCACAGGAGAGAAGTGAAGTTTTCTGTGTGAATCTGGTCAGCCCTCTGTATCCACATCCTTGGATTCAACCAACCATGGACTGAACATCAGTGAAGTTGTCAAAGCAATCCCACAAAGGCTACATGAAAGCAGAAGGTACTATTTACTGGTGTTTGTGTTGTATTAGTCATTATAATTCACCTAGAGATGATTACTGGCGAAGATGAAGGACTACATTCTACAGTATGGATTATACCTCAACGCAAAGAAAACAAAAGTTCTCACAACTGGACTGTTAAGAAACATCACAATAAAAGGAAATAAAAAAAGACTGAAGTTGTCAGGGATTACTTGGATGCACAATCACCATCCATGGATACAGCAGTCAGGAATTCAGACGTTGTATTGCACTGGACAAATCTGCTGCAAAAGACCTCTCTACAGTCTTAAGGAGCAAAGATGTCAATTTGAAGACTAAAGGGTACCTGACCCATGC
>NW_006922180.1:711134-712184 GCF_000298275.1 Orycteropus afer afer
TGCCTGATTAAATATTTCAAGCTAGGAAACTCATGCTCCATTGAGTTTTATACTTCGATAAGCAAAGATAATCTCTACACAGTGCTCATTCTAACAACTTGAGTGGATTCAGAATGGCATTAACTCTGCTAATTATTCTAAGAAAAGCTGAGCAAAATTAACTTTACACATTAAATTGGCACCATCTTTTTTTCCCCCTGCTATACATCTTAGGGTATTTTTCTTGAAGAAATTCAAAGGATTTCAGAGATTACTGGGTGTTCCTTTCTCAGTAGGAGGATCTGGGTGGTCCAACCCTGTGTCACCAAGTGAATGAAGCTCCTTTCAAATCCCTAGCAACCACATAAGGGAGGCAGAAGTAACCAACCCCATTTATTCTTTAGATGATGGGTACTACAGACCCTCACAGGTTAACAGATAGCAGAATCAATGGAAAATCTACCAGACAGCACGACTCTTCCATGAAAGATTCCCAACTTGACAATGCATGAAATGTGACCTCAAAAATGAGAACAGAGTTCAAGTTAGATGGTGGAACAGGCACAAAGATTGCACAGACACTCTTCAACAAAGAAAAGGGGAACCAATTAACACAGACACAGAAGATACTCCTGGACCCCTGAGCCTTGAAGGGAAGGATGTAGAAGTGGACTAAACTCCAACTAGGAGAAGAATTTGCATGAAATCACCAAAATAGGAGACATACAGAGCTGCAGACTGGCAGCAATCCTGAAGGCACAGACAGCTTGGATATTGTGGAGTGATGGAAGGACCTAAGAATTAACCGAAAAATCAGACCTGCTAGCCAGGGACTGCACGGAGGACTGCCCTGGGGCCTGGGGAATAAAAGGGGAAGCAGTGAAGAGGAAGGCAGACTGAGCTGTGGACTATTATCTGTCCAGAGGGAGCAGCCATTTTGAATGTTTACAAGAGGCTTGACCATTTTGGGTATTTATAGGGATAGCATTATCCAAGATTCCAGGCCTTAAGAACAGGCTCCACTTGCTGGAAACACCAAGGACATTCCGGACCCAGATGAATGGAAAGGTG
>NW_006922180.1:719792-727451 GCF_000298275.1 Orycteropus afer afer
GGGAGGGGACCAGCTTTGCTGGTTTGATAGAGCCTGGTGGAACCATTGAGACTATGGCCCCTAGGTACCCTTCAGGTCTGGAATTGAACCCACACCTGTGGCTTCCAGCCAAACAAAAGACAGGCATATGAGTTGAACATTTACCTGAGGTTGATACACTCCTTGGAGAGAACAGTTATGGGAGACTAGAAGGTCAGTGTATGCACAGGGAGACAGCTCAGGGGGCAGGAGTGCATGGAGGGATGGACACAGGGAGGAGGTGACTATCAGGAGGAGGTGGGAGAGGAGCTGTTGCATTGGGGTAAATTTTAGTCAATGTCATGAGACAAAGTGTGTGTGAACTGCTGTATGGAAAGTGAATTTGCTCTGTAAACTTTCATCCAAATCACAATTTAAAAAATGAAAACACACCTGTTTTCCAGAGGACACACTGTGTGTTAATACCTAGATGTCTAGGGTCTGAATGCTTCAAAGGCAACTCAAAATGTTACAAAAAAATCAGGGAATAATCAACATACCAATTTAATTTCTTACCACTGAACAATGAGAGAGAGCTCTGGTGGCATAGGGCCTAAGACATTTGACTGCTAACCAGAAGGCTGGTGGGTTTGAGCCGCCACTCCTTAGAAGGAAGATTGGGCAATCTACTTCTGTAGAGATACCGCCTCGGAAACCCAAGGAGGGGTCACTATGAGTCGGAATCACATTGATGGCAGTGAGCTGTTTTTTTTATTTGAACAATGAGAAATTCACAAGTATAAACTTTGAGCCTAATAATTTGACAGATGAGTTTCACTGGATACTCAAAGATGGAGCCACATAAGACCAAGAACTGTGGAATTTACAGAGTCCTTGAGACCGTGTAACTCAAATTTTCACTTTCATAAATACGTCAATGAAGAAAAGTGGGCCAAAGTCTGCAGCGAGCCAACCTACGTCCAAAATGAGCTTAAACAAAAACCCACTGCCACAGAGTCGATTCCAACCCACAGCGCCCCTAGAGGACAGAGAACTGCCCCACAAGGCTTCCACGGCTGTCAGTCTTTACAGAAGCAGACTGCCTCATCTTTCTCCTGCAAAAGGCTGTGGGTTCAAACTGCTGACTGTTTGGTTAGCAGCTGAATGGCTTGACTACTGTGCCACCAGAGCTTAGAAGTAGCCATACGGTTTGCACTTACTGATCTTTCCAGTAGGTTCCTTAACTGACACTTGTGGAAATACACTGGACAGCATTACACATTACAGCTGCATACATCGGCTCATTAGTTTTTGGTTGTCAAGAGGATTAAGAGCGACTGGATGTACCTGGCTTAGCAAGTCACAGCTACACAAAATGAACCCACCCATCTAAGCTACAGGAGCCGTGCTCAAAATGGCCACAAAATGAACCCACCCATCTAGGTTCAGGAGCCCTCCTCAAAATGGTCGCAAAATGAACCTACCCGTCTAAGTTCAGGAGCCCTCCTCAAAATGGCCACCTTGGATGCACAGGACATTTGCAATCCAGGGAGAGGGCCCACCCGGTCTCTTGAGACGGGGATACTTCACCCCACCGGCACAGCTGCCCCCACTAAACAGCCCCTAAAGTCACTGAAATGTGACAGCACATCACAGCCACAGGGGCACATCAGACACGGGAAAGGGGCTCTGGAAGGGAATTACTGGGGAAGACCAAAATTGTATTTTTCCACACAGAAAGCGAAGGCTATTTTTGGAGTTCAATCTCAAAGATTTTCTACTGCTGTTCCAATTCTTCCTCTGTGCCTCACCACAAGGACTTCAAAAATACGCTCCCCTCTAATTCCATCTGACGGGCCATACATCTCCCGGATTTCATCACAGCTCCTGGCCGGCTGCTTCCGCAAACATGGACCGGGAGCACACCGCCTCAGTGCCAACAGCCAGCACGGTGTGTTCAGACAGCACCTGCCCTGGGCGGGAAGAGCACCCGTGGGCTTACTGGGCGAATCACTGTCTACAGAGCTCTGCGCACTTCCACAGTGACACCCCACAAAACCCACTGCCAGGGAGGGGATACCGACCCACAGCGCCCCTAGAGGACAGAGCGGAGCTGACCACAGGGTCTCCAAGGCTGTCAATGTTTATGGAACCCAACTGTCCCATCTTTCTCCCACAGAGCCACTAGTGGGTTCCAGTCACTGGTGTTCTGGCTAGCAGCTGAGCACTGTAATTTCTGCACCTCCACGGCTCCCCCTCCACAGTGAAGTGGATTTCAAACTAATAAAATGCTATTTACCCATTGTGTTTCCTTCCTTACTACCATATGGAACGACCTGAAGTGCTGTTGTATTTACTCTGAAGAGTAATGTTGCTAATACGTGGATAGGGACGTTGGGGTGGCCTAACAGATATGGAAGGACCCTGGTGGCACAATGAGTAAGCGCTCAGGTGCTAACCAAAGGTAGGTGGTAGACCAGGAGGTCTGCGCCATAAAGATTACAGACGAGGAACCCTTGTGGGGCAGTTCCGGTCCGCTGCGTTGGGCTGTTTCCAGTCAGAATCAGCTTGACAGCAAACAATGAATACGTACTGAATTTCCACAAAACCTAAGAAATGCCACCATGTTTCTAAGCAAACACCCTTCTCAGACGTTAGACATGAGATAGATGCCATTCCCTCCCAGGCCCTCCCTCCCCGACCTTCTCCAACCACAGGTCTAAGGGAGAGACATCCTCCCGCCCTCGCTCCAGGAGGGGAACGACCCGCTCGCTCTTGTACCATCTTCACTGATTTTCTCACGTACTGGACCCCACAGTGAAGGGCACACATGGCTGTATCTAGGGGTTCCTGCCTGCTCCCAAGTGCACCCCCTCAGCCTCTGCAGGCACAAGCTCCAGGCATCGCCTGACCCATTAGTTTCTGACAGATGTAACCTGACACCCCTAACGTCAGCTGCCCAGGGATTCAGATGGGTGCACTAAACTTTCTCAGAAGCTCTAACAGGGCCACCTGGGAAATCGGCACAGGGCTCCTGTATTAACAAACACCATGCCACCCCAAGGGAGGTATCAGCCCGAGGCAGCCCTGCATCAATGAGAGACAGCAGACAGAGAGGCCTCCCTCCCCCGGGACAACTATTAGAAGATAAGAGCACCACGCGCAGGACAAGGCCGTGTATCTGGGCCTTCCTGCCTCTGTTCCATTTCCTCTGCCCCAGTCTCTCTGTGAGATTTCTTCCCCAGACATGAATTCTCTAAACCCTCATCTCAAGCTCTGTTTTCTACGGTCTGACCCCAAATCCTGAACCTGTGCAAGAAGCTTATCCTTACAAAGCTGTAATGTGCTCCAACAACAATTACACTAAGCCAATCACAGAGATGGACTAACGTTTATTTAATATATAATCTGCAAATCAGGGTAACTTTTCCACCAGGGAGTCCAAAGTTTTCCAAAGAGGAAAGAATTTCCAAAGACTCATTAAAAACAAAACAAACAAACAAAAGTTCACTGCTAACCAGTGAGTTGCGACTCAGAGCAACCCCTCCTTGGGTTGAACCGCCATCCTTCTAGTTAGCAGTCAAATGCCTTAGGCATTATGCTACCAGAGTTCTTACACCTCATCTTATTGACATTGCCATGGAAACCAGGCCAGGACAGTGTTTACATAATAACAATGTACCCTAACACGTAGTGTCTAGTCTGATTTTGGTGTCACTATTTCCCAAAAACAAGATCACAGACAGAATTCTTCAAAGGAGCCTGATGAGTAAAGCAACACGGGCTTTAACTTATCTAGACCACTGTTGGCTCCAAGGTGACCACCCAGTCTCGCAATGCTCAAGGTCCAACGATGGCCTGGGAGGGTCAGCAGAAGCCCCTGGAACTCAGAAGTGTGCATCCCACAAGAACGAAAACTGCCTCAGACAGCTAAGCCTCATCCATTCAGTTGATGAGTATGTCTACGACACTTCTATGTACCTGGTACTATTCTCAAGGTGAGTCAACATTCACTCACGTAACGCCGCACGAAGGCCCTGGGAGGTGGACAGTGTTCTTCTCACCACATTGCCTAGGAGGAAATGGCGAAGAGAGCTCAGTGACTCACCTAAGGTCGGGTTTGGGCTAAAGGAGGCTCTAACTCAGGCAGCCTTCTAGACAACTCATGGATGGTTTAATCCAATGGAACAAAGATGCTCACACGACTGCTGTAGGCCATTATGGCCATACTTCTGTGGAGCCTAACTCACCACAAATATGTGTCTGCGCTCCAATTAGTAAACAATCCTGTTACGGCTGATATTCTCGGCCCTGGCAATCGCAGGTCCAAGACTCACAGATCACATGGGCAAGAACTTCTCACATCTCCACCGTCACATGTGTGTGGAGGTCCCAATGGTCAAAGCAAATCAGAGGACCAATCACAGAGGCATTGTGGGAGAGAACACGGAGGAAGCAGGAGTGTGGCATATTTTCTAAATAATTTACCGGCAAGTTAAACATGTGAATACTCATGGAGAACCATCAGAAGTGACGGTTATGGAGGAAAGGGTAATAATGACCAAACTCACTGGATTTTGATACCATGACAAACACAGGAAGAGGAATGGGAAACACAAACAACTAACTCAAACATTCTGTGGAAGATTTTTTGCTAAGTCTAATACTCTGGGAATTGTCTATAATGGTTAACAGTAAGACCGGCAGGTCTTGCCAATGTCCTTGGCAAGTGGGCCAAGAACAATGACAAGTCTGACCCCAGACATGCTTTCAAGGGGCCCTGGTGGCACAGCGGCTAAGCACTCAGCTGCCAACTGTAAGGGCAGTGGTTTGAACTCACCACAAAGCTCCATGGGAGAAAACACCCAGCCATCTGCCCCTGGAAAGAGGACAGTCTTGGGGGTCCCAAGAGGAAGCTCTGCTCTGTCCCAGGGAGCGGTGGGTGTCAGAACCGACTCCAGGCACGCACGCCCGGAGATGCTTCCAGAGATAGTGTGGTTCCCAGGAGCTGACGCAAACCGGCCTTAACCACGGGCACGTCTCCCAGCTCCGCCACTCTCATTTCACTCATCTGCACTTACCTCACGTTTACACAGGTCCCTCATTGAAATGGGACCCTTACTAACACTCTGAAATATTCAAATAAAAAGCGCTATCAGACAGCAATTAAGGGAACCGCCTCATTACCTTTTATGGACGTACAGGCCATGGGAGTAGATTCCTGCAGCACGCAGGGATGCGCCCGGTTAGAGAGCACAGCCTTCGCGACACTGACTGGGCTCAGCACCCTCTAAGCAGAAATTCCACGTATCTGTTCTCATCTAAGAAGTCTGCGTTCTCAGCACGCACACGAAGCCCAATGTATCCTACTGTTTCTAAGTTACCTGGAGAGCATGCACTTCCCTGTTTCAGGAAAAAAAAAGAAAAACAACTGCAGAGACTGTCCATCATCTCAAGCCACTTATGTTAACTTCAGGCTGCATGAGTGTTCATCATTCGGCAAAACAAATGTTTTGCTAAATCGGAAAGCAACAGGGAAAACCACCACCATCTATGGCGGCAGTTCTTCCTGTTACAAAGCTGACCCCTGCATGCCTTTTTGGAATTTACTCAAATCCCAGGCTGCAACCCAAGTGACAGTCGCTGATGCCTACAGAAGGACCCCAGATAATCCTTAGGGGATCACATGCTTCATGTCCAGGACCAACAGGGTCAGAGGGTCAGAGTGAGGTCTCCTTGTGGGGGGACAAAACATTCAGAAAACGGTCCCCCTCAGTCTGGCTCCTTCTGCAAGACACAGGAGCTGTAGAAATGGCCGCCCCTTTCCACCCTCCAGACTGAAAATGAAAGCAGCTTCACTTGTGTGCCTAAATCCTCTGGTCAGTGTGGGACCGAGGCGTGGAAGAGGTTGTGCTAGGTCAGACACGCCAAAACCGCAGACCGTCTTCAGGGTCACCTCCAAGATGAGTTCAGGCCCTTTCCCCCCACGCCCCGACTGGACTGTGGCCTCGGGCGCAGTGCTCATGTGAGGATACTAACGGGACCCAAGTGCTCTCTCTCAGCCCCTTTCCACTACCTCTCTCCAGGGTTGGTGGCTTGTGGCATCAAGCAGATCCCCACTCTCACTGACCCTCTAGGGCAGAGCAGACCATCTCGTAGGGTTTGCCACACTATAATCTTTAGACAAGCAGACGGCCTCATCTTTCTCCCCCCAGCCACTGGGTGGGTTCACCTCCAGTTTTCCAGTCAGCAGCCTGGCACTTACCCACTCCACACACTCACCTAATTGTGCTCTCAAGCACTCACACAACTACCCAGCTGATTGGTCAAAGCCACAGGTACACCCTCCTCCCTGAACAGCCCTCCCAGTCACCCCAGGGAAAACCTAATTTCAGTGACCCCCTGGTTTACCAAGCAGGGTGTCCTTGTCCAGTCACTGGCCTTTCCTGATGACTTGTCCAAAGGAAGCAAGCCAAAGTATTGTCATCCTGGCTCCTAAGGAGCATCTGGTCACGTGTCTTCATGGGTGGCAGCAGCCCCCCGTCACTGTGGAATCCCTCCCTGCCAGGCTGGCCGCAGGCCCTGCTCACCCCTGCTCTGGGCGCTGACTGGGGATGTGGCTTTGGCTGGAAGGACGATAGGTGATGGTTGGGGCGTCTGCTGTGGTCTCTGCAGGCCTCCCTAAGGTCTCTCCTGGGCGTCCCCTGGCTCATTCTGGTTGGGTCCTCATCCTAACTACATGAGGTACCTAGTGCAGGCAAAGAATAAAGGATTTCCCCGCAGCCCACAGCATCAAGTCCATCCCACTCACACAGCCCTGCAGGGTGGAGAACTGCCCTGCATGGCGTCCAAGTCTGTTATTTCTACAAAGGCAGACTGCCACGTCTTTCTCCCACGGGGCAGTTGGTGAGTTCGAACCATAGACCTTCAGGTTAGCAGGTGAGTGCTTGGCCACTGTGCCCCGAGGGTGCCCTTTCCTTTGAGTGGGGGGAGTAGAATCAATGGTGGAGGTAAGTCTTCCAAGAGAGTCTGATCAGAGAGACCAGTGAGCTAATACATGCAGACACTGAAACCAGGGTCACAGCCCCGCTACCGAAGTCTCACGCACTTTGGACGTGTTATCTGGAGGGACCAGTCCCCGGAGAAGAACGTCAGGCTTGGTAATGCGAGAGTCCGCAGAAAAGGGGCAGACCGTCACCGAGGCGGACGGAGACAGTGGCGGCAACGGTGGGCGGACGGAGCAGTGACGCCGAGACTGGCACTGGGCCCGGCACGCTTGCTTCTGTCTACAGGGGCGCTACGGGCGGGGGCCAACTCAACCACACCTAACAGCAACCGGAAGCACTGTTTAGAACAGTTAAGTTTTGGACAGAGCAACACTGGAGCTGTTGTGTAGAGAGGGAGGAAAAACCTGGAACAAAATCCCAAAGCACAACAATGACCAGGATTACTGGTCGGATGGAGGCTGGTGGGACCCCAACACTACGGCCCTGGGATGCACTTCAGGCCTGGGAAACAACTCATTCCCAGGGGCTGGCTCTCAGCCCTACCCACGGACCACTCAACTCAGGGTGACGCAGCCACATACTCCATGCAGATGCATCCCTTGGAGCACTCGACCACGGGGCACCAGAGGGGCAACAACATTCCCACGGAGGAAAGGCAGGACACACAGGAGTGCTTGGCTGTGAGGGGCACGGG
>NW_006922180.1:727588-729043 GCF_000298275.1 Orycteropus afer afer
AAAGCACTATCAACCAATATACAGTAGTTCCATGGAGTGGACATGACGTCTGCAGTGGGCCCTGCCTGCACTTCCCACAGGCTCGGGCACGGGCACACTAGGGCACCAACAGCGCCACGTTGCCAGATTTCAATAAACGCTACACTGAACACTCCCACTCTATGCTTTATACCATCCGCAGTACCATACGATTCGGGCAAGACCCTTAAAGAAAACAAAGCCCCATACACTAACATCTGATATTCAATCCACTGCCTGGGTTGGTTTCCACAGGTACTTTGATCATTTTTTATCTGTTTTAGGAAACACCCCGCCATGATTTAAGATCACATACCCCTCGGCCCCTGACAGCACATGCCCTGTGCCTGTCCCATGGCAGCAAGAATGTCCAGGCCACACTGAGTACACCCGGCTTGACCACAGCAAAGGGCCTCCCACAAGGTCACAACTCCCGCTTACATCCTCCCTGGAAGCTGCAGGACGTTTTCATCATAATGGGGCCTCTTGGGAACTTCCTTCTTCTCAGGGCTTTTCTTCACTTTTTTAGTGTATTTGTTAAGTCCAAGGAAAGTTTGCTCTTTCATTGGCTAGGAGATGGGGCAGGTTTAGCAAAGAGAAAATGGATATTCCTAAAACTATTAGGACTGCTCACAGTTGCAAATGAAATTCTGCTAATTCTATGCACTTCATAAATATTTTAAATTTGGAAGCTATTTACCAGTTGGGATGTGAGACATTTTAAATCAATTCCTTTTTTAATTTAAACTTTTACAATCAACTTAATTTTTTTAATAAATATTCACACACATATTTTTAACAGTCAGAGTTGATTAAAAACTCACAAATCTAAAATAACCTTAGTTCTCCACCCCTCTGCTCCTTCCCCTTGTGCCTCCCAGAGGCCACCATTCCACTGTCTCATCTCTTGTCCTTCTGTTTACAGCCCTCCTGAGGCAGAGCACCCCGCAAATCCGAGTCAGTGTGTGGGGTCTGTTTCGGGGAATTGCTGATTGTACCTGTTCTGAACATGCCCTCCTGTCTGATCACCAATGGGGCTGAGACAATTCACCTCCAATCCCTGGAAACCTCTGCCCCCAACACTTTCACCTCCAGAAAGCCTTTTCTAAGCAATCCATGGAATTCGGATGACGTTACTTATTTCTGGGGCCTTTTTGGAGTCTTAATTCCAAGGTGGTATAAAACTGTACAACAATATTCTCAAGCTGGAGCCCCATCTCTTTCCGTTTGGGACAACGTCCCTACTACATTTTTTTCATGTCTCCCCACTATTTTCTTGATTTCCCTTTCTGACAGTTACACTTGGATTCGGGACCCCTTGGGCTGATCCTCCAGTTTCATATCTTTTCTTCCTCTGGCCCACCTCTTTATCTTTTCGATCTACTACTTTTTAGGACTAGGAGCTCTGGTAGCACAGTGCCCAAGGACTTGACTGCT
>NW_006922180.1:729643-735609 GCF_000298275.1 Orycteropus afer afer
GGCCCCTCTTTCCATTCACTGCATTTACTTTCTCTTAATCTTCCAGTTTCCTGCCCACACCTTGTCCCTCCTCTTTGTCTCTGCTTCACATCCACAGCCCCACACCGTGCCATCAGTTAATACACACCTGTCCCCTAAAGGTGGAAGAAAGTGTCACCTGGAGGAAGCAGTTGGTACTGAGACCCCGGGGGTCTAAGCGCTTTTACTGCAGAGCTGGGGAAGAAAACCACCCCGCCTCAGCCCTGCCGCCACAGCGCCGCTTCCTGGGCCCCCACGCCAAGCCTGCCGCATCTGCAGAGCCCACGGGCGGCTGCCCGACTGTCCTCAATCCATCACCAGTCTTCCCGCTCATCCACCCAGGGCTCCGGGCCATCAATCTCTTGGGTTCATCATGGACAGTGTTTCTATTCACGCTTCTCCCTTCCTCCTAATTTGGGGTGATCAATGAGAGGGCTGAAAATGATATACTCTGTTCAAACTGAAAAACTGGGTTCATCGCTTTTAAAATTGGTGGGGAATCTTGCAATAAACGTTTTCTCCCCAGTTTCTAGTCCTTCCTTTTTTTGTCCTTAAATTGTATTTATTTTGCTGTTGCTGAGAATGTACACAGCAAAACACACAGCAATTACGTCTCTACAACTCAATGACACCGACGACACTTCCACTAACACAGCCACCCTCACCCTCCTTTCGGAGGTGTCCCTCCTCTGTGGCCATTAGCTCACTGCCCACTAACACGCACATCTTTTCTTTCGAGTTGCTGTTGTTAATTTCACCCAGCACAGGCGGCTCTTCAAAGAGCATGACGTCCAAGCAGATCTTATTTGCCAGCTAAACTAAAATACCGTTTAGTCTTAATAAGACTTTAGGAGATACTTTTGGTTTAAATTTTAAAGATTATCTCATGGCAACACTCTCAAGGGTTCACCCACCCTCCAAGGCTCCAGAAAGTCTAGAGTCCATGAAAATGTGGAATTCTATTCTGCATTTCCCCCCTTTTGATCAGGATTCTTCTATGGAATCTTTGATCTAAATGTTCAGTAACGGTAGCCAAGCACCACACAGTTCTTCTGGTCTCAGGACCAGGGAGGCAGTTATTCATGGAGGCAATCAGCCAAACACTCCATATCCTTCTCCTATTCCTGACTCTCCTTCTTCCTCTGTTGTTCCAGGTGAATGAAGACCAACTGTTGTGCTTTGAATGGCCATTTGCAAGCCCTAACTAGCCCAGGCACCATGCAATGAACTAGAACACAGAATGAAGTACTACACATATCATTAGGCAAATTAACTGGGATGTCCCGTGAAACCATGACCCTAAACCTCCAAACCAAGGAACCAAATTCCATGAGGTGTCTGGATCTACATAACCGGCCTCAGCAGCTACTCTTTTTGTTATTGTGGCTGTTAATACACCTACTACACAACTTTTGCTGATTCAACTTTTTACAAGTGTACAATTTGTTGACAGCGATTACGATCATTGGGTGTGCAATTCTCCCCTTAATCTCTGTGATTTCTCTACCACCATTAACCCCCATTTCCCACTCCCTCCTGCCATTGGTAACCACTAAGAAGCTCTGCCATCTACATATTTGCCTTTGTCGTCTTATATACGTGATGTCTCACAGCATGTGGCCTTTGTGACCGGCTTATTTTGCTCTGCATAATGTCTTCAAGCACCATCCACACTGTACCATGTATCAAGACTTCATTTCTTGACCTGGCTGAGTAGTATTCCATTGTATGTATGTACCGTACCTTCTTTATAAATTCTTCTGTTGACGGGCATTTTGGTTGTTTCCACCTTTTGGCTGTTGTGAACAATGCTGCAATGAATTCTGGCGTACAAGTCTCTTTTTGAGTCTCTGCTTTCCAGTATTTTGGGTGTATACCTAGAGTGGAAATTCTGAGTCTTATGGTAGTTCTAAGGAGCTCTGGTGGCACACTGCCCAAGGCATCCAACTGCTAACCACCAGTCACTCTGTGGAAGGAAGATGGGGAGATCTACTTCTGTAAAGATTTACTGCTTTGGTAACCCAATGGGGGGCACTATGAGTCAGAATCGACTCAAGGGCAGTGGGTTTTTTTGTTAGTTTGTTTTTTTTAATAATAGTTGTATTTCTATTTTTTACTTTATTTATTTATTTATTTATTTGAATCACCACACTGTTTTCTGTGCTGGCTGTACCATTTTCATTCCCATCATCAATGGCTAAGTGTTCCCCTTTCTCCCACCCTCCCCAGCATCTGTTACTATTTTTATCTTAGTCATCCTCATGGGAGAGAAATGGTATCTCACTGTGGTTGACATTTGCATCTCTCCAACGGCCAATGGCACTGAGCAGCTTTTCATGTGTTTGGTGGTCACTGGACTGGCCTCTTCAGTAAAATGTCTGTTCAATCCTTCACCCATTTTATCATTGGGTTGTCTTTTTGTCATTAAGTCACTAATGTTTCATACATATTTTAGATATTAGATTCCTGTTGGATACATGGTATCCAAGATATTCTCCCAGTTGGTACCTTGTCTTTTCACTTTCTTGTAAAGTCTTTTGATGAACAAAAGTTTTTCATTTTTATGAGGTCTCATTTATTTCTTTCTTTTTCTGCTGTTGTTATTATATTAGATAATCCTTTGTTGAATGCTAAGCCTGACAGCATTGCTCTGCCTGTTCTTCTAAAAATTTTACAGTTTTACTTTGCACATGTAGGTCCTTAATCGATTCTGAATTTGTGTTTGTGTACAGTGTGAGGCAAGGGTCCTGTTTCATTTTCCTGGATGTAGAAATTCCATTTTCCCTGGACTGTTTATTGAACACTCTTCTCTGCCCATTGAATGGACTTAGCACCACTGTCAAAAATCACTTGCCGACAGATATGTGGGTTTATTTCCGGAATTCTCTTGCATTGGTCTGTGTGCCTGTTGCTGTGTGGTATGCCAGGCTGTTCTGAGTATGGCAGCTGTACAGTATGTTACAAAAGCAGAAGGTGTGAGGCCTCCTGCATTGCGTCCTTGTCTTGTAGCATTGTTTTAGTATTCAGAGCTTCTGCTTTCCCATACAAAATGTGAGAATTGGTTCTGAAATTTCCATAAAGAAGATTACTGGAATTTTGGTCAAGGTTGTGTTAAAACTATAGATTTCTTTGGGGATTGTGGCCATTTAAAAATATTAAGTCTTCCAACCCATGAACACAGAACTTCTTTTCACTTATTTAATTTTTTAAATCTCTTTCAGCAATGTTTTATAGTTTTTATTATGTAAGTCTTTCACATCTCTGGTTAGATTTTTGTCTTGCCCCACCCTTCACTGCTATTGTAAACAGAATTATTTCCCTTTTGGATTTCTTATTGATAGTGGATAGAAACTTAATTGGTTTTTCTTGGTTGACCTTGTACCCTGCAACTTTATTAAATTCCTTGATTAGCTCTAACACTTTCTTTGAGGACTCTAGGTTTTTCTCTGCATGATCACATCAAACAGGAATATAAGTAATTTGACTACTTCCTTGCCAGTCTGGATAGCTTCTACTGTTTCTTGTATTGCTCTGGCTAGGACTTCCAGTACAGTACTGAACAGAGTGGTGAGGATGGACACCCTTGTCTTCTTCCTGATTTCAGTCAGAAAGCTCTCGGTCTTTCTCCATTAAGAAAAATGTTGGCTTTTTAGTTGCAAGGGACATCAAGCTCAATTGGCATAACATACTACACAAAACATTGCTTCACCTCCTACTCTGGTAAGTAGCGACTGTGATCTTAAAAGCCTGCAAGCAACCATCTAGATGCAATGATGGGTCTCTCCTCGCTCAGAGCAAAGACGAATGAAAAAAAACAAAGATTCATGGAAAAAAAAAGTCCAAGTGACTGGTACACCATGCAATCCTCAGCCTATATGTCTATGAGACCAGAAGAACTAGATGGTGCCCGACTACCATTATCAACCACTCGGAGTGGGATCTATGTAGGAAATCCTGGATAGAGTGAGAGATCAATGTGGAACAAAACTCAAATGCATTTGGGGAAAAAAAAAATGGGATCAGGTTTGCTGGTTTGATAGAGCCTGATGGAACCACTGAGACTATGGCCCGTAGCTACCCTGTGGCTTCCAGCCAAACAAAAGACAGGCATATGAGGTGAACATTTACACTAGGTAAATATACTCCTTGGAGAGAATAATCATTGGAGAATAGAAGGGTTGTATATGCACAGGAACATAGCCCAGGAGGCAGAAGTGCATGGAGCAAAGGACACAGAGAAGAGGTAACTATGGGGAGGAAGTAGGAAGAGAGCTGTTGCACTGTGGTAAATTGTAGTCAATGTCATGAGACAAAGTGTGTGTGAGCTGCTGTATGGAAAGTGAATTTGCTCTGGAAACTCACCCAAATCACAATTTAAAAAAAAAAAAGAAGAAGAAGAAGAATGTTGACTTTTAGCTTTCCATATATGCCCTGAATCATACTGAGAGATGTCCCTTCTAATTCAGTCTTCTTTAGGGCGTTCATCAGGAAACGGTGTTGGATGTTATCAAGGGCCTTTTATGCATCCACAGAGATGCCTGTGTGGTTCTTTTCCTTTGTTCCATTGCTGTGGTGTATCACATTCATTGCTTTTCTAATGCAGAACTACTCCTGCGTTCATGGTGAATGACCCATAATACACAGTTGCATTCTTCTGCCTGATTTAATGTTGCTAAGTCCTTGTATTGTGGTTCTCATTTCTGTTATTTCCCTTTCAGTTGCAATAGCTCCTTTTGTAGATCCATTTTGTTGTTGCGTTATCTGTCCATCTCAGCGGTGGCATGGCAGTCCGTGTAGTCACACACACACACACACACACACAAAATAGATAAAGCCTCAAATATTTTATATGAGAACATTTTTTAGTTATTTTACTTCTCTAGTTTTCAGGCTTCTTTTCTTTTTTGTCTCCACACAATTGCTAGTAGAGCTATGCCTCTGGGAAATCACTCATGGTGCACAGTGAAGCCATTCTATAGCCAAGATTAAAAAGAAACCAGCCACGGAGCCCTGAGCCCATCTCCAGCAGTGCTTTCTCTACCCCTTATTCTTCCTCAGGACGAAACACTGAGTGAAAACCAGCACTGAAAGCATTAGAAATGACCCATAAGGCGCCCTTCAGTTCAGCTACTTTCCCAGCTATCCCTCCACACGTCCCCCCCTCCACCAGTGACCTTCTCTTAGCACAGTGAATGTAGGTCGTCCTTGAAATTGCCTTCCTCTCTCTCTGGTCTCTCCACCCGGATAATAACATATTTTAACATTATATATGGCAATTTTCTTCGTAAAAGGATGCAGAGCAGTTAATGATGACGTCTTATTAGCAGGCCGCTACACCCTTCTCCCACGGAGCCGCTGGTTAGCAGGCAAGCACTCTAACTAGTGGGCCAGCAGGGCTCCTACTCGAAGTTCAGATGTTGACAAAGGATAATAAAGAAAAATGAAACAAAATGTAACCATTTGTGGATGTCAAAGTCCGATAAACAAAGTAAAAATCAATAGCAATTTGTGATCCGTGTGATAGGACAAAGTACTTGTTGTTTATTGTGGAAAGAAGGTCAAAAATCAGTAAGAATATCACTAAAAACCTAAGAAAGTGAGTAAAAATTGTGTAGACTGAAATGTATTCTGCCAAAATTTATGTTGAAGTCCCAACCCCTGGTACCTTGGGCATAACGCTGCTAGAAATGGGGTCTTTGAAGATGTTATCAGTTAGGTTAACATGAGACCTTCTGGTACAGGTGGGTCCTAAGCCAGTGAGTGCAGCCCTTAGAAGAGAAAGAGACGGAGGAGAGGGGGCCGTGTGACCATGCAGCACGCGCCAACGAAGGCCCGGGGCATGGCCCCTTGACGGCAACGGAGCAGCCGGGAGGACAGTGAGAGCCTGGAGGTGGGCCTCGTGATCCGCCCCCAGCCCCGCACCGGGCGAAGCGCGCCCCGTAGCCCGT
>NW_006922180.1:737224-745449 GCF_000298275.1 Orycteropus afer afer
TGTAGCAGGTGGTCCGCTGGTCTCACTGTGTGTGTGTGTGTGTGTGTGTGTGTGTGTGTGTGTAGTCTCTAGGGACCTTTCCTGGAAGGGCTCTTTTTCCCTACTTCAAATGGGACTTTTGCATGTATGTGTTCTAGATGGGTCTTCTTCCTCAGCAGGAGAGGGATATAGAGTAACACAGACTGCATTCACCCGCACAGAGCACATGTGTACATGCATGCACACATGTACACACGTGCACGCATGCACACCCAAAGGTAGGTGGGGGGAGATTGCTGGAGGGAGAAAAGGGAACCATTCCGAGTGCCATATACTCACATCCCAGAGAAGACAAAGCAACACAGGACGCCGAGAAGACATGGAAGGGCCAGCCGCTGCTGGCGGACGGACCCTCCTCACTCCCAGCAGGAGAGAAGACGCGCCCAGGGCAGAAGTAAATTCCTTCCCTGCTTTCTGATCTGGACCAAGCCAAATTCAGATGCTGCTGAACCATAAGCTTAGGACAAATGCTTTCTGTTTCATCACATGATGGTGCTGTAACGGTCATTTCGACTCTTGCCTGTGTATGGATTATATATAAACATCTTGTAGGTTAGAAGGAGGAAAATGCATCATCATGTCTGTCTATTACCTTCACATTTCAATGGATGTATTTAAGGCAATCGAGCGATGTGCATAATGGACTAGCAGATAACTTAGTCATGAAGACAGTTGATGCAGCAAAATAAAGTCAAAATGACCGAGAGAACTCTGTGAAGTGTTGAGTCCCTCAGACAGGAAGAGTTTCATCACAAACACGTGTGTCCTTGCTGTAGCCCCAGCCCGAGACGGTCAGCTTCCTGACGTGAACAGCTTCCTTTCCGTGTCTCCCCCTTGCAGACGTATAGCTTCATTTCTGGTAAGTATCATGGATGGCCTTTCCAATTGTTCTGTTAAAGAAAGCATTAAATTCATTTATGAATCCATCAGGGCTTTGCTTGCTGTTTTTCTTAGTCACAGACACTGAACTGACTTGGCCATTATCAGCTAAGTGAACAGGTTCTTCGCCTAAAAACGGGGGTGCGGGGCTCTCTGATAATTGCTCCACACAGTCCATACGAGGACTCTAGATGTCACCATAAGCAGCGCTCAGCACAGGCTGTGCACACAGCAAGCCCTCCCAAATCCCAGCCCCATCAGTGGTGGCTAGTGATCATCACTCAGTTCTGCTGCAAAAGGAAGACAGGCACTCCCCTGCACAAGGCGAGCTGAGCGCCCCACGTTCCGCTCGTTCACCAAGTCTCACCCAGAGTGGAATATTCACAGATCGTCCCAAACACCTTATAAGCTACATGCTTTTGAAATGAACGATCGTCTCTCTGGGCAAGACTCCTCAGAAGGCTATGCCTGGTTTTGTTTCAGGATATGGCCCAACAAAATACCCACATTTGTCTGAACGTGCATGAGGGGCTCCCTATGAATTCCATGTCATTCTCCAAAAACATACCCAGACCCCTGTGAAATACAGCTTCTTTCTCAGGAAAAGACTGCATATTGGTTCCAAATTGTTTTTCACATTTCCTACATTCCATGCCTCCCACAAATAAAGAATAATTGACTCCAACCTCTCAGCAGACAAAGAAATGGTGGAAAGAAGCTGTAAGACAAAACAGAGCTCTCGATGGACTGATGGTTGGACAAGCTGGATACACACACACAGCAAAGTCAGATCTGGGGCCAGCCCCAATCGCTTGGTTTCCTAGGGCTACTGTCTGATGTCAAAAATTCCTTGTGTGGGCAACGTTGTGGTGGATTCTTGGTCACTGCCAGCTACCAGGAGAGAGAGAGTAGTTGCACCTGTGGGCTCGGGACCATGGTCACAGGGGACATCAATCTCAATTGGCATAACATACTATACAAAAATATTGTTCTACATCCTACTTTGGTGAGTAATGACTGGGGTCTTAAGCAAGCAGCCATCTAGATGCAGTGATGGGTATTTCCTTGTTCAGAGCAAAGAAGAATGAAGAAAATCAAAGATGCGTGGAAACCACTGTGACACTCAGCCTATAGGACCATGAGACTGGAAGAAGTAGGTGGTGACCAGCTACCACTGACAACCACTCCAAGGGGAATCACTGCAAGAGACCCTGGATAGAGAGGGAGAACAATGTGGAACAAAACTCATAATCATAAAAAAGACAAGGCTTGCTGGTCTAGTGCAACCTGACGAGACCCCTGAGACTGTGGCCCCTAGTTATCCTTCAGGTCTGGAACTGAACTCCTGTGGCTTCCAGCCAAACAGTGGACAGGCACACAGGGTGAGCATTTACATCAGGTAGTTACACTCCTTGGAGAGATCAATCATGGGAGAACAGAAGGGCAAGGTCTGCACAGGAAGACAGCTTGGGGGTGGGAGCGCATGCATGGGAGGGAAGGACACATGGAAGTGGTAACTACGGGGAGGAAGTGGGAAGAGAGCTATTAGACTGTGGGGAATTACAGTCAATGTCCTGAAAGAAAATGTGTATGAACTGCTGTATTGAAAATGAATTTGCTCTGTTAACTTTCACCCAAATCACAATTTAAAAAAAAAAAAAAATTCCTTGTGTGAGGAATTGTTACTGAGGTGATGTGGTGCTCGTGGGTTTCTTTCCACTATTTTTTCTGAAGAGTCATGTGACAGAAGACTGAGTTCCTGAGGCTGAAAAGCAACGACTTATCTTATCCAGATGGCTTCTCACATTATTAATAATCAATCTGTGATCAGAAACTATCAGAAGAACACTGCAAAATCTCAACGATTTCATTACTCTGCCATTTGGAAAATCCCAGACTGAATTAATGGATACAAATTATTTCAAGAAAAGCTTCTCAGCTCTAAATCCTCACAGCGTCTAGAAGTATGAGACAATGATTTAATGTAGCATTTGGTGCAAGAATACAGGTCGTGACTTTTTAAATATATGTAAATGACAAGTGTAAGTATCTATATATCTATATGTCTGTCTGTCCATTCATCCATTTATGCATCCACCACCTATCCATTTATCCACTCACCCATCCACCCACTCCCCCATCCACTTACCTACCTACCACCCACCCAGCCACACACTCATCCATCCCTCCACTCACCCATCCACCCACTCATCCATCCACTTACCTGTCAACCCACCCACCCACCCAGCCACCCACTCATCCATTCCTCTACCAGCCAGCCTTGCATCCATCCATCCATCCATCCATCCACCCACCCATCCACCCAGCCACTCATCAGTCCAACTATTCAGCCTGCCCCCCTTCCATCCATTCACCCATCCACCCCAGACATCCAGCCCTTGGTTCACACAGTCAGTTTCATGATGAGGAGAACACTGACTGAGAAGCAACAATATAACCATTACTACAGATCACAGCATCAATTCTCCATTAAGACACAACACAGGTGTAGAGTGTAAGAACCCTCCCACTCAGAGTAATCCAAAATCACCCCCTGGAGTTCCTGTTACGAATCTATACCAGTTGTACCATGTACTCAACATGGGAAAAGGCACAGGAGATGTGTGAAAATTCATTCCCAAGACTGTATTTATACTTAACCAAACTTCAATCATAATGATTTTCCAAGCTTCCCCCACCTCTACTTCATAGGAAAGCAGATTGTATGATGGAATGTTGGCTTATTAAATTAATAGGCATATCTTCCATCTATTATTCAAACCAAACCCACTGCCATCCAGTCAATTCTGACTCATATCAACCTCGCAGGATTTGCAAAGCTGTGAATCTTCATGGAAGCAGACTGCTTCATCTTTCTCCTGTGGGGCAGCTGGTGGGTTTGAACTAGCCACCTTCTGGTTGGCAGCGCAATGCCTTAACCACAGAGCCACGAGAGCTCCTTTCACATGTGTTAGCCATACTTGACTGTGAACTGCAACTGATCATGTGATTGACTAAAACAACTGACACAATGGCCTGAAGTCATCATCCTGCAGTCCCTATCTCTCTGTCAGTTTTGCAGAATGAGGTATATTCAAAGATCTTAACCTAAAATATTTTCTTATAAATATACAACCAACACAAGTATTTGCAAACCCATGAAGCACGGAAAAAGAACTGTGTGTGCGAGAGAGTGAGTGTCGTTAATAAAGTAAGGTTTGTCTGGGCCCCTGGCAATGACAATTAAAGGCACGCACACCTGCCCTTTATGTGTCTGCAGACAGAAAGGTAGTCACTGTCCACCTCTTCACCTGGGTTATGCATGTAGTTGACCTAGGAGCGCCGCCATCCTGGGGAGCAGGTGTGAGGAAGCAGAGAGGGAAAGAGGAGAGGGGAGACCCGTTCCAGAGGCACTATCAAGCTGGCCAGCACCCCGAGGAGCAGGTGCGGGTCCTGTGGGACCAGGGATGCTCCGCAGGGAGGACAGTCTGGTCGCACCTGTGCCTGGTGGCTCAGGTCCATGGGGACACACTGGCTGGAGTGAGAGTGTGCATTAGAGACAACAAGAAGGAAAATGCTTCTCGAAGCCATATTTTCATCATCAAGCCATGCACAGAGTGACGAGACGGACAGAACACGTACTGGTGCTCTTAGTGGCTACCGTGGAGTCAGCCCCGGCCCATGGTGGCCACGCACCACAGAACGACACACTGCCCAGTCCTGCACCACCCCTGACCGCATGGATGACCATGTGCTCCACCGGTTGGCACTGGCTGACAGTCAGAACCGATCGCCAGGCCTTCCCTCCAAGTCCTTCCGGAAAGCCAGGCTGAAACTGTTCAGCATCACAGCAACATGGCAGCGTCCACTCACAGAGAGGCAGTGCCAGCCGCTCACGAGGTGCGCAGGCTGGGAATTGAACCCCGCTCTCCTGCACCGAAGGCAGGACTCCACCACGGAACCATCACCGCCCCGCCAAACACACTGCCCCGCCAAACACACACGTAGTTAGCTTTTCTTGTGGGATTTGAAAGTTCTCGTGGCATTTTACAGTAATAGCTAATAAATGCAACAGAAATTCTATTAGGAAACGTTTAGTTTAGAAAGCTGTCGGTGCTACACAGGGAAGAAAGACTAACAAGGACAGACAGTAACTTCGGACACGTTGCCATTATTATTGGGTAATCGCATTTGTTACATGAAGACTCACTCAACTTCCTCTAAGTTGCTCACCAGAAGGCTTCTACAGTGCATGTGTGTTCAAAAAACCAGAACACTGGTCACTGTCCTTCCTCCATTTTTGTCTTGCATAATGAGACCATGTCTGATCACCTCAGCGTTCTGAGTGCAAGTTCCTAAGGGACTTGAACCTTCTGCTTTATAACCTGTTGTATGAACTGGAGTTCTTGTCACGAATCTATACCAGTCGTACCAAGACTGCTTGATTCACTTCTGCCCTGGAAAACAATTACATCTGACTCTATGATGATTCAACATCTGATTCTCAGGATGTTAACATCATTACAATCTCCTTCCCAAACACCGCTAAATTCTCAGTTAATAAAATCAGACCCAATCTGCATGTATTTTCCTTTAAAATATCTTCTTTGAGGTTCAGTGGGAAGAGCAGCAGTCTGGGAGTCAAGGGGTCGGGCCTAGCACACGCACCTCTGCGAAGCCCACATACTTGCTAGTCAGTAGTGGTAACCAGAGTTGGAGTCGGGTTCACTGCCTTCACAGTCCAGCTCCAGCAAGTTAGTAATGCTAACCTGCTAGTTAGCAACAGCAACTTGCTAGTTACTAATTGTTCTGGTTCTCTAGTGCCACTCAGACAAGAATATACCACAAATGGGATGGCCTTAACAAGCAGGAGTTTACTCTCTCACAGTGTGGAGGCTTTAAGTCCAAGTTCAAAGTGCCAGGCTCTAGGGTCCAGGTGAAAGTCCCTCAGCCTTGGGCTTCAGCTCTACCTCCAGCTCCCAGCCCACTGAAGCTCTCAGGCAGCTGCTGGCTGCTGAGGCTGACAAGCCCAAGGTCAACAAATAAAATGGCACAGTCCCAATATTACCAAACCACACGGCAGACCAGTAATTCAAGTCCACTGTAAGTCCAAGGTCCAAGAGTGCCATAGCTAGAGACTATTCCCAAAGCTGCTTCTAATATACCGGAAGCAGACCACATCCCAAAGGCAGTTACTCAGCTGCTTATGGTAGATCCCACCATAGAGTTGATTGCCAGTCTCATCATGGGGACTACCACCAGCTGCCCAGCCACTCAGCCAGGCCCACCAAGTTGACATACAAATTTAACTACCAGGCTAATGGTCATCTGCTAGTTAGTACCAGTAACCAGAGTAGGAGTTGGGCTCACTGACTTCATCGTCCAGCTGCAGCAAGTTAGTAACGCTAACCTGCTGCTTAGCAACAGTAATGTGCTAGTTACTAATGGTAATCTGCTACTTAGTAGCAGTAACCAGAGAAGGAGTTGGGCTCACTGCCTTCCCCTCCAGCTCTAGCTAGTTAGTAATGGTAACCAGCTAGTTAATAGCGGTAACCTGCTAGTTAATAGCGGTAATCAGCCTTGGAGTCAGGTCCACTGTCTTCACCCTCCAGCTCCAGGAATTTGTGGGTTTTTTATTTGGGGTAAGTCACCTAACCCCTGTGAGCCTCATTTCCACAAGTTATTTGTTACAAGTTACAACTACGCACACAGGGTTTCTAAAGAGCTGACTGAAAGCTTGGCAGGGCAGTCCCAGGGGTGGCCCATTCTCACTGTCCCAGATCTTTCTTCTTTTTGGTCCTTTTCCAACAACAGGGTTAGAACCCACTGGCAGGACTCTTCCCAGCCCGCACCGTCTTCCTCTCTCTGGGGCTGTGAGAAGGGAAGTCCCTCTCCCTCACACGTCGAGCCTCCCTTTCTTCTCTGGACCCGCTCTGAACCTCTGTCTTCTCAGAGATGTCCACAGATGGGTGCCGTTTCTCTTCTGTGTCCTCAGGGGCTCTCACATCCACCATTAGCAGACACACATGTTCTATCCTCAACACCCTACGCATGCAGGGGGCACATGTGGGCATGTATTCTCCCTTGACCCCATGTCCCTCTCCAGCCACCAGATCCATCTATCTCTCCCTTGTCTCTTATGAGAGACTCTGTTGTAAGAGATATGCGAAAGCCATGTGAAGTGGTTCACAACAGATTAGGACTTGAGCACAAGTAATCCTCCCCTGGCTGTCCTAGCTCAGAATACCCCCTCCCATGATGGACACAGGAAAGCCTGCCACGCCACCCCTCAGCCTCAGCAGCATCCTGAAGAACTCGCCCTCCTGCTGCCCAACAGCCTCTCCCCATCCCTCCTGAACCCTCCCTCTGTTTCCGGTCCACTGCCTTTGGTCTTCTTTGCTATTTTCATCTCTTCTACCTGCCTTGCCCTGCCGGGGTCACTCAAGGGTCTGACTGAGTCCTCTCCCTTCCCAAAACTCTTCTTTAAAAGATCTCACCAACCTGGGATATATACCATTACAGGCTGTTTAGGCACAATTTTTAAAGGATGGTTATATGCGTGGATGGACAGGTGGACAGATGGATAAATTGGTAGAGGGATATACAGATGGATAGATGGGTGGTTGGGGGATGTAGATGGATGGGTGGGTAGGTGGGTGGGTGGATGTGTGCACAGACAGATGAAGAGATGTATGGATGGGTGGATGGGTGGGTGGGAAGATGTATGTATGGATGGATGGATGGATGGATGGATGGATGGATAGGTGAGTGGATAGGTGGGTGGGTTGGTTTGTTGGTGGAGAGTAGATGGATATATGGATGGATGAGTGGGTGGGTGGAGGGGAGATAGGTGGATGGAGAGATGGATACTACTTAGGGCTTGTGATTGCCCAACATTGGATCCTGGCTATACAACTCTGGACTAGTCACATTAACTGTCTACACCTTACTTTCCCCCTCTGTAAATTAGGGATAATAACTGTACTTCACAGGCTATTGGAACAATTGATACATGTTGAGTCCTTAGACGAGTCTGGCACATAAGAGTCACATGCATATGAAATATCACAACTATTTTTAATCTAATTCAGACAATGTCCCTCTCTGGTTAAAACCCTTCTATTTTACGTAGAATAAAATTTAACCTCCTCATGTGAGCTAACAAGTCCTTGGATGACCTGACCCTACTTGTCCCTCCAGCCAATGCCACACACTCCATCCTGTTCACTCGCCCTGGTCCCATTGTGCTCATCTCTGTTCCTCCAATATGAAAATAAAACTCTTGTCCCAAGGGGCTTACCCGTGTC
>NW_006922180.1:746044-747764 GCF_000298275.1 Orycteropus afer afer
GGCCCAGAATTCTGGCCCATGACCTTAGTCTGCATCCTGGCCTCTCCAGCCTTCCTGACTGGCTCAGGTACCTTCTAGTATCTCAACGAGAACATGATGTGGAAGCAATAGCTCACAGGTTGAATTTCCCATTCAAAACGGGCCTTGTCCTCGAGGGAAGCCTTGTGGGTGCCCTGCTCTCTACCAGAGGGCAACCACACCAGCTAAGGCACGACGAGTCTTGGGGTACAGCCGGGCGCAGCTTGGTAATTTACCTCCTCCAGGGCATTCATTGCGACCTCAGAGCACCTGAGGGCTTCCCCGACCTCACACAGTGAGCACCTGAGCCCTGGGAAGGAGGTGGAGCTGAGCTCAAAACAAAACAGGATCAAGACAGAAATTAAAAGCCGCTCAATCAATGCATTTTAACATGTATTTAAGTGGAAAAAATACTGTAGTTAAGATGTCATTTCTCCTCCACAAGATTTTCAGAAATTCTTAGCTCCTACACTCAGTGCCTGTTCCTCTACCTCAAACATCAGAACTCCAGCTGCAAGCGACACTCTTGGAACTGATGGAGGCCATGAAGCCATTGCCCAAGATGGGGGCTACACAGTCTCCCACAGTAGCTAACTCTACTGGCAAACTCGACTCAAAGCAAACAAACAGGAAGTAACGTGTGTGGAGTGTGTGCTAGCACAGGTGGCCGTCCACCTGCGTGCACCATTCCCTCACACTGAGTGGGGTACAGGGGCAGTTGCCTTGGCCTTGACCCTGACGCCTGGCCTCCTGGGTGTCGGAGTAGGGCCGCACTCCGTGGGGTTGGCCAGGGTGGGTTTCTGGGAAGTAGACTGCAGGACTTCCTTCCAGGGGGCCTCTGGGTGGACTTCCAGTTCCAGCCATTTTGTTAGCTGTCAAGCCCATTCACCATGTGCCCCCCCACTATGTTAATGGCATAATGTCCTGTCATCCCATCAGTCAAGACTGGGCCTTTCAGAACTTAGCTTACTCTGCAGAAACCCAGTGGGGCTTCCCTGGTTGAACTGGGAGTTGGGGTGCTGGGCGCCTCACTTGATCATGGGACACTCACCCAGAGCGGCCTCCCAGAGTTCATGGTCCTTGGGACCAATGTGGTTTGTAAACCATTGGATAGAATCAGGTCAAAGCAAGCTGTTTCCCAAGTTCAACGAACAGGATCTCCTCCTTCCCTCCAGTTTCGCAGTGCCTGGTGCTCGCTCTGTGTGATGATGTTCCATGATGAGAAGCTCATTCACAGAAAAAGGACTTAGGCTCTTTCTCTGTGGTCACATGCAGAGCGGGTCTCACGGAATGGCTGCAAGCACCTTCACAGAGCCTTGTCCGCCCCAGAGCAACCTGGGGTCCACTGGCCAAGAGGGAGGGCATTGCTGTGGAAGGAGTGGAGGGAGCGAAAGCTGACACTGGGCGAAACACAGGGAAGCCACACACCGGGAAGCAGGGCAGCCGGGCGGAAGGGCTGCTGGAGCACACCCCGCAGAGGGAGGGCGGCCGGGACGCCCGCAGGGGCTGACGGCCCTGGGGTCCAGACGCCAGATTCCAAGAGGGGCGTGCTTCCTCCAAAGGTGATTGAGAGCCAGAAGCAGGGAGAGGAATTTTCAGGCTTGTCAATCAGAGAGCACTCAGACCAGAGAAGCACTGTCTGGATGCCCACCAAGCCTACACTACTGGGGGCATGATTCTGACTCACACCTACCCCGCAGGA
>NW_006922180.1:748674-750001 GCF_000298275.1 Orycteropus afer afer
AGTTGATTGCCAGTCTCATCATGGGGAATAACTACCAGCGGCTGCCCAGCCACTCAACCAGGCCCAGCCAAACATAACTACCACATCCTATAATTCAGAACATTTTAGGCAAAGAAATATTGAACTTTCCCCAGACAAATAATATTTTTTTACACTAAAAGCAACAGAAACAAAGCCATAAAGTCCTGCAGCAGTCCTTCAGAAGACACCAGCAGACTGGTGGAGGGCTGACCCTTAGGTAATGGGGGGAAAGCTGAGTGCTGGGTACCATGCTCTGTGTCTACGAAACGTTCAAGAGTTAAGGCTCACACCACGGACCAGGTGGTGAGATGTCTGCCATCACTGAACCCCACCCCATTTCCACTAAAGGGTGAAGGCTCCCAGGATTAAAAAGAACATGCTCAGAATTCCATCTTCTCCTTGTCTGGCAAGGAGATGGCCTAGAGGGTCTTGAAAGCTCCAGCTCTCTGCATAAAAGCACCTGCCTACTGCTGGCAAGGCAGCCGAACACTGACGCTATCACACAACGTAACCGTTCATAGCTCACACAAGAAAATTTTGCTGTAAATAACTCAATAGTGGTTCAGCAGAACATCAACAGGGAACTTCCAGAAATTCAAGCCAGATTCAGAAGAGGACATGGAATGAGGGATATCATTGCTGATGCCACATGGATCTTGGCTAAAAGCAAGGACACCAGAAAGATGTTTACCTGTGTTTTATTGACTATGCAACAGCATTCGATTGTGTGGATCCTAACAAATTATGCATAACATTGAGAAGAAGGGGAATTCCAGAACACTTAATTGTGCTCATGAGGAACCTGTACATAGACCAGTGGGCTGTCATTTGAACAGACCAAGGCAATAGTGCATGCTTTAAAATCTGGAAGGGTGTGTGTCAGGGTTGCATCCTTTTCCCATACGTATTCAACCTGTATGCTGAGCAAATAATCTGAGAGGCTGAGCTATATGAAGAAGAACGTAGCATCAGGATTGGAGGAAGGCTCATTAACAACCTGTAATATGCAGATGGCACAACCTTGCTTGCTTAGAAGTGAGCAGGACTTGAAACACTTACTGATGAAGATCAAACACTACAGCCTCCAGTATGGATTACACCTCAGCATAAGCCAAACCAAGCCAAGCCAGTGCCACGAGGTTGACTGTGTGTAACTGCATGTGAGTGTGTGCACAACGTTCCTGCAGGTACATGTATTTGTGTGAGTGTGCATGTGTGTGCAGGCATGCCTCTGCCGCTGTGTCTTCAGGGGCAGGAGAAGGACTTGCCGAGATCTGGTAAAACGGAGCAGCCATCCGATCGGAAT
>NW_006922180.1:754666-756022 GCF_000298275.1 Orycteropus afer afer
TGTTACTGAGTTGATTCAAACTCAGAGACCCCACCCATATCAGAGCATCACTGTGCTCCCCAGGGTAGTCAACGGCTGACTTTGGGAAGCAGACCGCCAAGCCTGGGTTCTGAGGCACCTCGGGGTGGACTCAGAGCTCCAACCTTTCCGTCAGCAGCTGAGCATGTAACATTTGCACCACCCATGGGCTCCACGGACATCCCAGTACCCTTTAAAAGCCTAATGGAGTAGTGATTGAAGAACAGGCTGCGTCGATGGCCACAACAGTATTCTCCATTACCATGCCTTGTATTTCCATATTATCAAAGGACAACTTCCTGTAAGTCCTATAAATCCCTGTGAAGCAGACCAAGCTGGCAAGTGTATCCCTATTTCCATATGTGGAATCTAAAGGTCTCAGCACCTAAGGATCTTGTCCAAAATCATGTGAGTGGTTATGTAGCAACAACTGGGTGAGAAACCGTTGTTGTGGTTTGTAGCATTGAGTGTGTGCCCCCCCCCGAGGACAGTTACGTGGATACACAGCATGAAGCTGGCAGGGCCACTGGGGCAGGCACTTCATAAGCATACCCCCAAGGGCACCAGGTCCTAAGTGGAGACCAGGGGGTTTCTCAAATCTACTTCAATACAATGGCTGTAAGCCAGAGCTCTGTGGTCATGGCTCAGCACATGCTCTGGTCCTACCATTCCTAATCACATGACCCTGAGCTGCTTCATAAACCATGATGCCTAACCCTTGGCTTCCCCAACTGAAATCAACAATGTAACTCACTTTAAAACCGAACACCCTAACCCACTGGCAGCAGGTTGATTCTAACTCATGATAACCCACTGTCTCATACAGTCCCCAAGGCTGTCAATCGTTATGGAAGCAGACTGCCTCATCTTTCTCCCACAAAGGAGCTGGTGGGGTTTGAACCACTGACCTGCTAGTTAGCAGCCGAGCGCTTCACTGCTGCACTACCACAGCAGAGCTCCTTGAACCCAGTTGAATAAATGTGAGCTCTGATGGCTAGCATTAGGCGCCGGTGGTACGGTGGCGGAGCCCCGGCCTTCCACGCAGGGGGCTCAGGCTCAGGTCCGCACCCGCGCACCCCTGCTCAGCACCCCGTCTGTCGGTGGAGGCTGAGGCGCTGCCGCACCTTTCAGACTACGAAGGACCAGGAGGAAAAGCCCGGTGATCCACTTCTGGAACGGAGCCCAGGCAAACCCAGCGGAGCCCCAGGTCAGGTTCCGTTGGCTGCGGGGTCTCCACGCACTGGGGACCATCTCCACCGGACCTGACACCAACATGCTCACTAGTGGCACATAAGCCAGTGGTGCTGTCACTTCTGGGTCACAAATTTAAATTGTAAA
>NW_006922180.1:756517-758174 GCF_000298275.1 Orycteropus afer afer
TGTGAGGCTTAGAAAACAAGAAGGAAGGAGAGTTCTGCAGAAACACTGATGACAACCGCCAGCCAGTGTGAGGCCAACACAACCGCCAACAGTGTGACGTCTCCATTTTCTTCACAGAGCCAAGCGACAGTATTCACTCATTCAACACTTATGTATTTCAGAGCTTTGGGCCAATTCAAGGGCTTGACTTATTTAGAGTCGAATGTATGCCAGGCAATGTTCTGAGTGATGGGTGCAAAGAGGTCAACAAAATACACAATGAATCAAGAAGCTCAAGGAAGGACTGCGTGCGAACTGTGGTATTGGCAAACTAAAGTGAAGACACCATGGACTGCCAGGGGCATGAACAAATCTGTCCTGGAAGAACTCGAGCCGGGATCTCCTCCAAAGCAACAATGTCTCACCTGTCTCACCTGCTTTGGTCCTGCTGTCAGAAGGGCCCAGATCCTGGAGCAGGCCGTCATGCTGGGTCAAGCAGAGGGGTGGTGTAAAAGGGGAAGACCCTCAACGAGATGGACCGACAGTGGCTGGAACAATGGGCTCAGGCCAGGCAAGGACTCTGAGGAAGAAGAGGGGCAGGGAGGGTTTCCCCCTGTTGTGAACGGGGTCGCTGTGAGTTGGGGCTGAGTCAAGGGCACCTGACAACAAGAAGTGAAGGAAATAGATCAATGTGTGGCTCTTATGAGCTAGTGGAGGAGACAGGCAGTAATACCTAAGGACAGCGGTCTGCCTGGGAGGGACAGCAGAGCTAGTGACAAATCTGCAGTGGAGAAGGGGAAAAGGCACGGGGCAGCGATGCAACTGGCTGTCAGGGGCTGTCACTGAGGGTGGCACCAAGCAGACGGCAAGGCGCTGAGGGGATGGTTTTGCAGGCACAGGTGAGAAAGGGGATCTAGGAAGAGGAATCAGCCAGTGAGGCGGAGCCCTGCCTGGCGCGCTTGGGGAGCACGTAGGGCCCCTTTACTGATGCAGCTGAGTGACTGTGGCAGAGCCATGAAAGATGCCATAAGGTGGAGGGGAGCAGATGAGGTAGGACCTCGGAGGTTACTGTGCAAACTCTGGATCAGGTTTCCAGCCAAGCAAAAGTGCAAGCACACACAGCAGAGAGAAATTAGGATTCTGGCCGCTGCTGTGAGAAGCGACAGAAATGCGGATGTCCAGGACCGAGCAGGAAGAGAGCTTCAGAGGGGGTGGAGAGAGCCTGGGCAGGAGAGTAGAAGTGAGGAGGCCAGGGCTGGGGCAAACTCCTTCCTGCTCCTCCTCCTCTCCCATCTCCCTCGCCGTCTCCCCTGCCTCGTATGTATGCATGTGAGGGTGTGTGGTATGAGGCAGTGCAGCTTCAAGGGTGCTGTAAGGTCTGGAACCCGACAGGTAGGAAGGATGGAGTTGCTATGAGCCAAAATAGAAGACTGTGAATGGGGCAGATGTTTTGGGGGAAAAAGACCTAAGCGTTGGTCAGACATGTGAAGGCTGAGGTGATATTAGACATGTCTACAAGTGAGGATGTCACACAGGAGCTGGAGTTCTCAAGCGATGTCAAAGCTGAGAGATACAAATATGGAAGTCATCAGGATATGGACGATTGTTTAAAACAACAAAAGACTGTGTCTGGGTGAGAGAGGAGGTCCAAGGATGGAGTGGCACTTTAGCCACTCTC
>NW_006922180.1:758609-785951 GCF_000298275.1 Orycteropus afer afer
AAAATATGGAAAAGTCATAGATTATGAAAATATTGCTAATATGCAAAAATTACACTTCCTGAAATTATGCAAGGCTGTGTAGATGTCTTTCTTTTACATTGGCTGTCCTTTTCATGATTAGTTTAATCTCCCAAAGATTGAGGTTAATTCTGCAGACATTTGATGGATTTCAGACACCATGACACTCTCCACAGCACTTAAGGATTAAGCAGTGATCTCACGGTGATGGAATAGATGAAGGAAAAGTCATTTATTATCAGCCAACTTACACGTCTCATGCAGAGTATCTGTTCTCGATGGCTTTTACACAAAGTTCCAAAAATCACATCAACTTTCAAAGAATAGAGATTTTACACACGGCAAATAAAAGGTTAACTGTTCAGGAAACAGTTCTGTTTGCTTTTATAATCCGTTACTGCCGTGTGCCCAGTGTGTAAACCCTACAGTGATGATTCTGAAGGGAAAAACCCTAAAATTGATTTTTAAATTATTTTGTTCAGTATACCTTCATAATTCCAGCAATATTTATCATCAGAATTGAACAAACAAACAAAATCTGTTACCATCAAGTCAATTCTGACTCACAGCACCCCTAGAGGACAGGGTAGACCTGCCCCATAGGGTTACAAAGGCTGTCATCTTCACAGAAGCAGACTGTCAATCTTTCTCCTGCAGGGTGGCTGGTGGGTTCAAAACACCAGCCTTCCAGTGAGCAGTCAAGCACCTAGCTACTGTGCTACCAGGGCTCCTTTCAAAATGGAAACTACAATAAGATAAAAATATTCCAGTTCAAAGACTGATATTTCCACACAATAAGGCAACGTGTGAAATACAGAAATGTAAATCCAACCCCATGAATGGGATGTACATCATGGGACTAACTGGCCCACGGCACAGGGTTGCACAATATGGACTGAACTGGGTCTGAGCCCCTTCGGCCGTTTCCTACCTCTGGGACTCTGTCCCCCACCTTCGGGAGCCTTGGGGTTCCCTGTGTACACTGGCTCTGTTTTCGATATTCACCACCTCAGTGAGACACCGAGTGAGCTCTTTCCACGTCCTTCAGACAACTTAACTAGCCCTCAAGCTTGGGAAGCCACAGACTTTACTGCGGCCTCCATGGTGCAAAGAGAGGTGGTGACTTGCGCAGGTCCACCACAGTGACAAACGTGGTACCATCTTAGAGAGCAGCACCCTTCCTGACACAGCAGTAACAGGGTGCAGAAGAACTTGGACCAGGCCAAGGGTCACAGCAAAATACTCCACGAGCATTCAGCTTCAGGGAGTGTGAAGTAACTGACAAGAAGGAACAGCAATGAAGATACTGCGTCACAAGAAAAGATGGCGATTCACACAGCGGTTTGTACCTCAGGAAGCAAAAACAGGCAGCAAAAGGAGTCTCTGCAGTCAAGGGCTCAAGAGACAGTCAGGCTCTGCATGGTTGATAAGCTGAGTTCCCATCTTGCCTGCACAGAGTTCGAAGGCCTACTCAGGCATCGCCTTGATGAACGGTAACTTAAAGTAATTAGAACAGGAAGTGTGGGTCTTGAATTTCCCAGGTACTGTGAAAAGAAAACCAAACCAAAACAAATAGAAAAACTCGCATGCCAACTCAAGCCAATACAAACTGGGTGACCTGTGTGGTTCTTCCGGTTTTTTCCTTTGAATGGACTGGGTTGCGCTTAATGAGCAGATTCTTCTGGAACCTCCCGCAGAGCCCTCTCAGGCAGACCCCTTGCCTAAACTCGTGTGATCTGGAGCGGAAATGTTCGGCCACAGGCACGTCTGCGGCACCTTCTCTTGTCCCTCATGAATCTGTGCTCCGTCCCGGTGGGACCGAGGGTAGCAGGTAGGTGCTGTGAGTCAGTCCATGGGTGAGGGACACATTTCTAGGGAGGCCTTCTCGATCCCCAGCCCCAGGGAGGCTCACCTGCATAAAAAAAAAAAAAAAAAAAAAAAAAAAAAAAAAAAAAAAAAAAACCTCCCCTTGAATGTGAGCAACTGTGACTTGTTTCTTGCCAACAGAGTATGGCAATGGTGAAGAGTCTGTACGTCAAATTAAGGTCCCTAATCAGCTGACTTCAACGTAGTCTAATGGGACTTGATCCTGGGTGAGCCTGACTTCATCAGGTAAGACCCTTAGAAGGAGGCCAGGCCTTCCTGGAACGAGACTGGGCACAGCTGAGACAATCCTGCTGGCCTGGAAGGAGCAGGCTGCCATCAGCTCTCCACCTTGATTTCAGCCTGTGGGACCCTGAGCAGGGGACCCCTAGGGGCTATGCTCAGACCGCAGATCCACAGGTGTTGTGATGCAGTGAATGGAGTAATGGGCTACATCTGTGGTCATTCTGTCCACACCAGCGGGAGTTATCGCACCATGGTTTCAAACTGGGCCATAGTTCAAATCTGTCTAACAAAATGAAACAGAGGGGACGGCAAACACAAGATTGTTTGGGAAAATGTAGACAATTTCTAAAGAGTGTGATGGGTACATGAGGATTAATCCCATTTTGTGTATTCGACAATTTCTCACATTTTATTTATAGAAACAGTCATTAGGGGAAAAAATCTCATCATTATCTTTCTTAACATCCAGTTTATTTGGTGCTAACAAGAAAAGATATGAAGAGCCACCTGCTAATATTCTTAATGGTAGCAGATAATCAACAGATAACTTAAAAATAGCCAAGGTAAGTGAAAACAAGCCTGCGATTAGAAAGAAGTGAGACTTTAATATAAGCCATCACACTGTAGCCCAAACTGGAAGAGTTACACATGCTGGGCAAACTCCAGAGAGAAAACTTGAGAATTAACTATAAATGACCCTATGTCTGAGAGGTCGCCACTGGATGTGTTAGGAGGGGTTGTTGTTGTTATGTGCCGTCGAGTCGGCCCCGACTCATAGCGACCCCTTCTTGGGTTTCCGAGGCAGTATCACTACGGAAGTAGGATTGCCCAACCTTCCTTCCGAGGAGTGGCTGGTGGGTTTGAACCGCCAGCCACCTGGTTAGCAGGCAAGTGTCTTAGCCACTATGCTACCAGAGCTCCCGGGGTAGTGAGTCGGTTTTATTACAATGAAGATTATGTGTGGAACTGGGCTCGGATTCTCACTTCTGCTTCCTTGTGTCTATTAAACACCAACATTGTCAAAAAGAGTGCTCTACTCCGAGAACAAGTTTATGTTTTCAGAGAGCACCAGTCAACTCATGCCCCACCGGCTGAGCCGCATCTAAAGGGGCACGGATTGATGTTCGTGCACCTCAAATCATGGCTGAAAGTCTGCCATGTGGTCACGGAGCCGCAGGTGCCCTCCTAGCTGTGGAGATGAGAGTGGAAGAGTTCCTGTTGTGGGCGGAGTGGCCCACGAGGAATGAGGAGGAAAAGTCCGCGCCAACTGAGAAATTCAAGAGCAAAACAATGTACTCTAAGCCTTCCCCCAAAACAAACCCCTGAAATTCCAACCCCCAAAAGACGTGTCAGGGTCTGGGGAACCAATAGGAGCCAAAAGACTCAAGGCAGGATACTGGTTCAGAAGGTTGACCAGATGCCCTCCGCAGGCACTTCCAGCCCGAGAAGCTGGGGTTCTAGTGGCGAGTTGAAGCCTCCTTCTCAAGGCACATGGGCCCCTGTGCTATCCACACACTAGTCTGTCCCTTGTCATCTGCCTCTGGCATTAACATGTCTGGCCAGCTGCTCTAGAAAGCTCAGGGAATGTGCCCAGGATGCCAGATGAGGACGGCAGCAAGAAGAGAGGATGGTGACCAGGCGTCCTGATGGGCTGCCGCTCCTCGCCAGGCAGCTGGGAGCATTTCCATCCCCTTAGTCTCTGCAGCAAAACACCATTTTCCATAGTTTTCCTTTTTGTCCCATAGGGAGGAATGGCCATTTTGTGAGACCCTGAGGTGAGTGCTGGGAGGTGTGACGTCACTTGTGGAAACTGGAGGGGAAGTGAATGGCCGGCTCTAAGGCCTTGTGCTGGCTGGCACCCAGGAGCCCCACGACCGTCAGTGTTTCTGCTGCTGTGTGTGTGCATGTGTGCACCTATATGTGTGTGTGCCTGCATGTGTGGGCTGTATGCACATGTGCATGTCTATGGATGTGTACATGTGTGTGTGCGCTGATGTGTGCACTGTAAGTATTTCACACTGTCTTCTTGGCGGATCCATTCCTTTTCTAATCATAAGCAAAATAAAGGACTGAAATGGAGAGGAAAAGGCACAGAAGAGATGTTCTTGTGCAGAATCTGAACAACGGAGCCATGCAGCATCCACACTCTCACGATCCCCCCTTACAAATGCATGTAAGTACTGTGTGCATGGCCATGTGTTGTGTGCATTGCACACCATGTGCATGTGTACATGTTTATCATGTGTGCACATGTATGCTGTGTGTGCATGTGGTGTGTGCATGGTGTAGTGTGTGGGTGCACGTACATGTGTGTGTGCGCATGTGTTGTGTACATATGTGCATACACATGTGTTGCGTACATGTGTGTGCGTGTGTGGATGTCTGCATGTGTGCATGCTCATGGGTGTATACACGTGCATGTGCGTGTGTGTGTCTTCACCTTTAGTGCAGCATCCCTGCTATGAAGATGGGGTACCAGTCATGTCTGCCTGGCCTTTGTTCACTGAGGTATTGAAATTGAGAGCAACTGTCAACTTCACTAAGGAGCTCTGGCAGTGTAATGCCTAAGGCACATGACTGCTAACCAGAAGGCTAGTGGTTCAAACCTACCAGCTGCTCTGTAGAAGGAAGATGGGGCAATCTACTTCTGTAAAGATTTACTGCCTAGAAACAAAATGGGGGTCGCTATGAGTTCAAATTGACTCGATGGCAGCGGGCACTTTTTTTTTTTTGTCCACCTAACTATGACCCCAACATGCTCCCAAGTGCTATCAGCCATCCTCCTGCATTAAAACAAAAGGGCCCAGACTGGCCCTCCAGCACAGCTCTTTTTACCCAGCTCCCCTCTCAACTCGCCTCTGGAATCCCCAAAAAACAGAGGAAAATGCACACTGACTGGAACACAAACCTTGGGAACTCATGTGCCAGCAATAAATGAGAGCATGTTACAGGAAGGCAGGGCCTCCTTCCAGAAACCAAAGACCAAACCCATTGCCATGGAGCCAGTGCCCGTCGAGGACAAAGTAGACCTGCCCACAGGGTCTCCAAGGCTGTCAATCTTCAAAGAAGCAAAGCCCAAACCACACCCACTGCCGTGGAGTCCATTCTGACCCACAGCGCCCCTAGAGGACAGAGTGGAACTGCCCACAGGATCTCCAAGGCTGTCAATCTTTATGGAAGCAAAGCCAAACCACACTCACTGCCTTGAAGTCTATTCTGACCCACAGCGCCCCTAGTGGACAGAGTGGAACTGCCCCACGGGGTTTCCAAGGCTGTCAATCTTCACAGAAGCAAACTCCAAACCAAACCCACTGCCCTGGAGTCCATTCTGACCCACAGCGCCCCTAGAGGACAGAGTGGAACTTCC
Organism: Orycteropus afer afer; assembly: GCF_000298275.1. Classification (NCBI taxonomy): domain Eukaryota; kingdom Metazoa; phylum Chordata; class Mammalia; order Tubulidentata; family Orycteropodidae; genus Orycteropus; species Orycteropus afer. The sequence continues at coordinate 764,104 of NW_006922180.1, forward strand.
AGAGGGTCTCCCAGGGTATCAGTCTTGACAAAACAGTCTGCCTCGTCTTTCTCCCTGGAGAGGCTGCTGGGTTCAAACGCCAACCTTCTGGTTAGCAGTCAAATGCTTTGACCAAGGTACTACCAGAGCTCCTAGTGCCACCTTGTTGTTGTTGTTATGTGCTGTCGAGTCAAACCCGCTCATAGCGACCCCTCCTTGGGTTTCCGAGGCAGTATCACTACGGAAGTAGGATTGCCCAACCTTCCTTCTGAGGAGTAGCTGGTGGGTTTGAACCGCCAGCCGTCTGGTTAGCAGGCAAGTGTCTTAGCCACTATGCTACCAGAGCTCCCGCCTTAGTGAATGCCCATCCTATTCCCAGGCTGGATACTCAGGCCCAGCTGCACCCTCCCAGGGACCGTCTGCCTGCCTTTCTTAGCAGTGTGCACTTGCAGACCCCCAAGTCTTTGCTAAACTTGATGTCCATTCCAACCAGTACTTCTCACTGCAAAGATGGAGACCAGCTATTGGCCAACCTTGCACTATGTTTCATCCCAATTATTCTCTAAACAATTCCACCATCAGTTCTTCAAGTTAATAAATGCCAGAGTTCTACATTTCTAATCATGGTAACATTTTGTCCAAACTTTTAGGAATTGTATTGCGTTTGCAGTAAGACAAGTAACTATTGGGTTTAATTAGTAAACTACCAGGCTGAAGGTAATATTCTAGTGAATTGTAGAACATGGTAAGTTAACAGACACCAGCCCAACAAGGAAATTTGCTTGAAATTTCAGCTTTGGATACACGGAGGGACTCATCTAGGTTCAGCTATTGTTCTTGAATAACTGGTGGCATCTTCCAATGTTCCAATGAACCATCAGCCGGTCAGCTATTTGTCACAGTAGGGGCAATTTACTCTGACGGAAATCATGCATTGGGATTCGCATTCCCGAGAAGATGAGTTAGAGCCCAAACTTTGATTGGTGTCTGGTTGTACGGATGTAGCCTGAACACACCTTCTCTTCAGATGTTTAGGGAGATGCTGAGGGACTGTCGAGGGGGGGTCATGAGAGTGGGGACGTTGCATGGCAACGTTGTTCAGATTCCGCACAAGAACATCTCCTCTGCCTTTTCCTCTCTGTTTCAGTCCTTTATTTTGTTTATGATTAGAAAAGGAATAGATCCACCAAGAAGACAGTGCAAAAGTGACGGGACGGGAAAAGGTGTGACATCATTTGCTGGAAGCAATTACTTGTACAAAGTCTTAGAAAATCATTTCCTTTGGTTGTTGGATTGCTCACATGTAAGAGCCCCTAGAATCTAAGTAAGGGTTCCGGGGTGTCTATCCTTACTTATCAGTCACGCAGAGTGGGCAGGAACCAGCACTGGCCTGAAACATAGCCTTTGCTGCCGAAACTGTCAAAGGGAAACAAAACTTGTAGGCACGACCAATGTAATGTCCAACTTCCTATACAGATCTGTTACTCAAAAGCTCTGTGTTGTCTGTTGGACCGGGCAGTGTTTCACTCTGTTGTACACATGTCCCCAAGTCAGAGCTGACTCAATGGCACCTAACAACAACAACAAATTGTCTTTCAGATAATTCCCATGCCTCTGAGCAGCTCAACTGTGTGTGTGTGTGTACATATATGCATACATACACACACACACACACATATATACATACATATATGTAAAATACCACAGGATGGAAGTAACCCAGGACCCATGTGCTTTTCCACACTACGACCTCCCCATGCTGTTGCGGGACCAGTTGTGTGTTATCTATGATGAGGACCTGAGTCTGACTTTGGGACACTGCAGAGCTAGTCACCTTGTAGTCCAACATGCAGAACATAGCCAGACCCCTCTGAATCACCATCTCCCTCAAATCCTAAGTCAATCACAGGGCCTCGGGGATTAGAGAGGTCCCCTGCCAGCTCTCGGCAAAGACCCTCCCTGGGGACAGTCCTACGGGGTGCAGTCTAATGTTAGGCTGCTAGGGTTCGCAGCCGCACCCGTCATGGTAACACAGCCTGACTCATTCCCAGATGCCACTGTCTGTACCTGAGCCACTGTGGAAAGAGAACTTTTTCCATTCAGTAAAATTCCGTGCACAGAAGACATTATAAATTACTCCTGAAGACACCAGCTGGTTCCATGAAGCACGCAGACCACTGGGACACCACTCTGATTTCATGGAGAACCAACAATGACCCCCATCATCACAGCCCAGAAGGTGCTCTGAAGGTCAGAGTATAGCCAGGCACGTGCACACAAAATGCAAACCACCAGACCTTCTCAGAACCCCCGAAAATTCACTCCCCGGAGCACTTAGCCAGTCGGTGTGGATGGTTTGTTTTCCAAAATTAATATGACAGTGTAATCCTGAAGCTGCTCGTCTACTAACAGTCTCCCACCTTTCAGAAAGCAAGTCTGGTCAAAATCTCTCATCTTTCCAGAAATACAGAAGCACCTTTTTTAGTATCTGTGCTTGAAATGGTTTCATCTGGGGAAGGAACCTGTGCCAAGACTGTGCTGAGTAGCCTCCACTCTCTTCTGTCCTTGCAGGAGGCACAGCGACACCCGGCAGCCTGTGTCCCTAACTCACTGTGTCAACAGATCTATTCATCAGACTTACTCCACGTCTTCTAAATCATCAAAAGCCACTGATGATCTTTACTTGATCTTTTAATTATAACAGAATACCAGAAAAGTAAATACTAAAAATAATTTGATTGGAGACATGTTGACATGGTAGAGCCATCATTTCTGAGTAGCCTGTCCATTTTCGTACAAACCATCTTCCTGAAATATATTTTATGTTCCAAATATTATTCACATGAATGGTCTTTCATTTATAATTTATAATCCAATCACTGTATAAAAGTTGATCTAGCTTAGGACAATCATGTCAATAAACTATTTAAAATAAAACAGGGAAGGGCCTCAAAATGTTTAATCAGGAGGAGAGAAGAGTTAACATTGGTCCCACTTGAATCCGCAGCCTCTGGAAGGAAAGAGGGAAAATCCAGGAGATTAACATCTTCTTGCTGTTGAAAGGAATTTCCATAGACAATTGTGAGCACGAAACTTCCTTCTTGGCCTGAAAATCAAGGAAGATTGTCTGGAAAAACACCCATCACTATCTTCAAGCGCCCGTGGCAAAAATGAAGAAATATCCTTTCATTACAATTTTTATACTATCATCAATAAGATATTAAAGCACAGAATCAAATCTCCTTTTAGTGTGGATTTGTCCAGCCAAAATTCATAAAACACAATAAAGGGGCAGCTTTGGGACCAATCCATAGGTAAGTACATGTCAGGCAGAGGCAAAAGGCTGTTAGTATGGTCTGCTCTGCTTCCTGAGCGCATGCTCACCAGACGTAGCTCTCTAAGGGTTGTCAGATGTCGACTGGGTTGGGTAAGGTGGCCAGCTGAGTGAGTGAAAACACAGAAGGCCCGCTCAAATCTGAACTTCAGATACACACGAAGTAGTTTTAATATAAAATTGCCCCATGCTGTACTGGGGACATACTTCTGCAAAATTAGGAGCTCTGGCGGTACAGTGGTTAAGGCACTCAGCTGCGAACCAAAAGGACAGTGGTTTGAACCCACCAGCTGCTCCGTGGGTGAAAGATGAGGCAGTCTGCTTCTGCGAAGAGTGACAGCCTTGGAAACCCTGTGGGCAGCTCTCCTCTGGCCTTTACAGTCACAATGTGTCAGAATCAACTCAGTGGCAGTGGGTTTGGCTTTTCTGGGGGTTTTTAATGCTACATTATTTTTCCATTGTCTGAAATTCAAATTTAATTGGAAGTCCTATATTTTATCCGTCAACCCTAGTTTTGATGTTTTCAATTTCGGAAGTGTTCTTTAGTTCAAGAATAAGGTCATGATGCATGGGCAGTTCTACTCTGTCCCATGGGTGAGAACTGACTGCATGACACCCAGCACCCAGTCATTGCCATCATCCTACGTGTCACGTCTGTGCTCACAGAGCACAGTGGGGCACAACTGATCCACTTGGGACTTCAACTGAGGCTCCAGGAAAGGGATTTCCCCTGGTGCCGACACTGAGGGATCTCACCCCAAGATCGACACGGCTTCCGCAGCCCCACGACACTCATGGTCACATTATGTCATGTAAATCTGGCATCTCTGAAGTTCATTTTGGCAGAACTCTTGATCACTACCTCTCTGTGGTTTTTCTATAACAATAAGCAAGTGTCACTACCTGTAATGATTTTTAAGAATTTTGAGACAGACGGTCACAGTGGCTGCGGCACTGGCCTCAGACATAGCCACGATTGTGAAGACAGTGCAGGACCGGGCAGAGTTTCGTTCTGTTCGCACAGGGTCCCAATGAGTCGGAGTCAACTTGACGGCATCTGACAGGAACAACAGGATTATAGTTTCCTACTCATAGCCTCATCCGTGCAGCTGAAGATACCTGTCAAACAATTATTTCTAAGTGAGGGGTCAATGTTTTCTAGATGAAGCTTCAGAGAATTGAGACACTCAGTGAGAGGATTTTAACCATGACTGCCTTAAATCTAAAACATGGCTAGAAAATACATTTAATACCCTTCCCTCTGTGTGTCCTGTGCAGTGTTTGTCAGTATTTAGGACAGAGAGCCCAAATCTCTACAAACGTCATGTACCAGGGTTAGCCAAGTGACCAGAATGCACAGGGCTTTCCCAAATGCCGCCAATAGGACATGGAAGTTCAATCTGTAAAGTGCTGCATTCACGGAACTGCCATCAAAGTTCCCCAAAACCACATCCCTGGGCACAGGAGGCCTCCAATTTTGAGAAAACGGAAGTTATGTTAGGATGTGGTACGGGAATAACCATCAGGGCCACAGGCAGAACCGCACATCAGGGTAGAGCGGAGCTCCTGGTTGGTCAGCTCAGAAGGGACTGTGCAAATCCGTTTTCTCTTTTAAGTAGGAAGCTTAGAAGAGCAGGATGCTTCTGAGCATTATTCATACACTCACACACACACACACACACACACACACACACACGGCATTATGCTGGATTCTACGCACACAGATACAGATACATGGACATCTCTTTTTGTATCACTTTTCTTTTCATAAGAGGGAAAGGAAGAGACCACGAGAGACAGGGACAAAGAAGAAAAGAGAAGGAGAGGGGCAGTCACACCTGCTCGCCCCCCAACGGCCTGTCTCTCCCACCCCTTCCGTCCTCCTGTCTCTGCTCTTTCTCCACCTCCCTAAGACAGCGCGAAGGGTTGAGAAGGCTGCCTTTGCTTTTGGGCCAAGGAAAGAATGATCTCAGACAACAGGATGCCTGGAAATGCCTCACCAGTTTTTGAAGGCATGGGCCCGCTGAGCCCTGCAGCCAAGTGTCTCAAACACTCTGACACCTGCAGGTGGGACTTCAGCTGTGTTATCGTCACTTTGACTGATGTGTGAGCCGCCAGGCTGCATGCCAGCCAAGAGAAGCCCCAGCAATAAGGCTGCCTTGAGATCTTCTTCAACCGACCAACGAATAAAACAGTGCACTGTGCTCCCCAGCGCGGCCATGTCTCTCCCTGCTGCTTGGGGTCCAGTCTTTTGTGAGACTAATATTTGCTTCTGACTTCGACAAAAGCTCTGAAAGCAGGATGGAAAAATCTACATGGAAAATTGTTAAGAGACTGCGACAACCCAAATTTCTCTCTATCCCACAAGCAAGGAAGTAACCCACTTGTGAAAATGGTAACACCATTTTTCAAATTGGAAATAATTACTGACTCACAGACATTAAACACAGTCAGAGGAAATTCTTCCTGCCCTTCATGCTGTTCCCCCCAGTGTCGCCTCATACATAACCACAGCACAATCTCTAAAGGAGGAAACCAACATGGGTACAAGGTCTCTCATCTGTTCCCTCAGGTAGCAGTCAGACACAACTGCCATCAAGAGCCAGAACCATTCCATCAGCTCACCTGCTGCCCCATTCAGTCTCTCCCCAACACCCATGTCCCCTGGCGGCTGCTAACTTGGGTGCCATCTCTCTAATTCTGTCACTGCTAATTTATGTAAGTGAAATCATCCACTAGGTGACCTTGGAGACTGGCTTTTCTCACTCAGCTTAATGTTCCTGAGTTCCATCCAAGTCCTTCCATGTATCCATCATTTCAGCCCTCAACCTCTCCTATTTTCTTCCCAGAGACACAACTGGATGACACCTTCCAGTCCTCCCCAGGGGCTCCCCCAATAAGGTGCTGCCACAAGACCGAGGCCTAGGCGAGGTGCTCAAGGATCTTTGATGCTGGCCCATAAAACCTCTCAGGCACGGTTCTCCTGTTCTCCAGCCACCACAGGTCTAAGGTTTTAGAATCACTCCTGAGAATGGCAAAGATGTTGGGAAAATCCTTGAATGACTGCTCTGAGAAGAACCCACCAGCTCTGTGGGCAAGCAAGAGATCATTTTCTGTCATGCCTGAACCATAACACATTTAGGGGCGATTTTTAAAGTAGCTGTCTTAACCAAAATACCTCCTGACTAACAGCAGTGACATGGTTACTAAGAGATTTCCCAAGTGAAGAGATGTGATTTGGACACATCTGCTTTGTTAGAAGGGTCCGTCTCAAGAAACTAAGACTCAACAGGAATTAAATGTGTATGACCTTTCAAGAGTGGGCATGGCATGCTAAGGGGTGCAGTTGGGATGTAGAGGCAGCCCACTCCACAGCCCCGAGCCATGGCTCTCTGCTTTGGTCCTAAACGGCCACAGCCAGGAACTGGGTTTGCTGCACATGTCATCTTTGCTTGTAGTTTAGGTCGATATTAATTCTTGTAAAAACACCAAAGCCAATGGTAGCACTGTCCTGACCACTCAACACCACCAGGAGAAGTGCAGCCCCACTGACCCTGGAGATGTTCTCAGGGGGACATCAGGTCTGTACGTGAAGGAATCCCACCCAGTTCCTGCCCATCCCCTTGCCCGTGATCTCGCCGGGCCATCTGGGCACATTTGGGCTTGCACAAGAGTGCCAACTTCCAGGTTAGGGACGTGTCCCACAGCTGAAAACCAAGCAGGAATCTAGCACCCAAACAGTAAAGCCAAGGGACTGCTGGTGCTGGATGGCGCTTGCTCTCGGTTTCACAGATGAAGGTTAGTGAGTCACTGGAGGCAGTGTGTGCTGCTGGGTAATGAGCCCGAGTCCACGGGTCCCAGTGACTCTCCGATGTGGCTTTACTGAGTTCTCCGGATAATTCACACTGGGAGATAATTGAACTGGTGTCATATGTGAAGGGTAACTGCTGATTCCTGATTGAGTAGATTAGTACATAACAAATTAATAAATGAACACAGCACTTGGTCCTCAAAGTCACTGCAACAAAGGACACCACTTTCAAGTTCATTACCCCTCAGAAAACATTTAAGATACTATGATTAATTTAAGTTTTCCTTCAGGCACTCAGTGTTCTGACGGTTCCCATTTTGCTTTTCATCAGAGATCAACAGTGTGAATACCTAAGAGTTTTATCTCCCTGGACTGACTTCCTTAAATCAACAATGCTGTAGTCACCCCAGAGGAAAACACGCATTTGATCATAAGATTTAACAGTCCGAGTCATTCTGAGCCTCGAGGATACAAACTTTACATTTTTAGGAATTGAAATACTTAAGTCGTGTACCACTTCATTTATCAAAGAGTTAAACGTGCATGTGTCCATGTAAATGAAGTGGCATGACATTTAAACCCCTGAACACCAGCACAGACGGTTTCTATTTACATGTATGTTGTAAGGGATCACTTTGGGAAATAAAGCTAAGTTGTAAGTTTCTTGGTGAAAGTCTATCTTTTGCATGTGCTAACCCATTTCATAACTTAGTAAACAAATTCTTTGAACAAGTTTTCACCTTTTTCCTTAAAGATTCAAGGCAATCCCATGTATGGTAGTTAAGGTTGTGTGTCAGCTTGGCTGAGCCTGGTTTTGAGTGGCCGGGCAGATGATGTAGTTATTAGACTGGTAATCATCTCCACGGTGGGATCTACAGTGAGCAGCTGAGTTACTGCCTTCGGGATGCAGTCTGCTTCCAGTAGATAAGGAGAAGCTTGGAGAAAGGTCTCTGAGCTTTTTGGCACATCTGGATCCTACATGTGGCTGAGTCTTCATCTCAGAGGCCTGCCATGTTGTCTGCCAGTCTTCAGACTGTCTAAGGACTTAAACTAGAGGCCTGCTGTGTTCCTTGATAATTTTGGGACTGTGCCATTTTACTTGTTGACCTTGGATTTGGCAGCCTCAGCAACCAGTAGCTGCCTGAGTTAAGAGAAGCCTCCAGCTTCAGTGGGCCAGGAGCAAGAGGCAGAGCTGAAGCCCAAGGTTGAGGGCCTTCACTGAGCCCATAGAGCTTGGCACTTTGAACTCAGACTTCTAGCCTCCTAAACCATGGAGAATAAATCCCTGTCCGTTAAAACCATCACTTGTATTTTCTGTTAGCACCCTGTGTGATACTGTGGCAGAAGATGCACCCCTGGGTGGGAAGTCCTCTGCACACACAGCAGCCCCAGGCACGGACCTGAGCAGGTCAGTGACTGTAAAGACGGCGCACAAGTGGGCAATGTTTTCTCCAAGATGCATAAGACAACAGGAGTCAGAGCTGATCCCTTGGCAAGTGACCACGGTGCACAGCAGGGCTTCTCGGCACAATGTACACAGGGTCACCATGAGTCAGAATCCACTTAACAGCAAGGGGTTTGGTCTAAGAACATGAATTTATTGTCTCATGGTTGTGGAGGTGAGGAGTCCACATGCAGGGTGCTGGCTGTAGATGAGGACTTTGCCTTGTCTCCCTCAGCTTCAGGTGGGCCAAGTGTCGCTGGGCTTGTAGACACAGCCTCAGTGGCCATCTTCCCCTCTGTGTCGCTTCCCTTGTTTCATAAGAACACCACTCCAATTCGATTAGGATCCACTCTATGCAGTCATGTCAACTGATAACATCTTCAACACCCCAATATCCAAACAAGGTCACATTCACAGTGACTAGGGATTAGGCCTTCAACATAAACTTCTGGAAACCACAATTCAATCCATTAGAGATACACACCCATATTTAAGGAAAAAGAGGGAGGAGCTACACATGCCCAGCGAAGCGCAGAGCGTGCCAGATGTAAGCATGAGCGCAGTGGGTCAGAGCACAGAACAGAAGACCCGCACATGTATGGGTACCATGACGGTGTCTTCCACAAGGCACCTGACGGATTGCAGTTCTTTTAACAATACTCCAGGATGTTATGCTGAGTGAAGTCAGCCAATCACAAAAGAACAAAGGTTATATGAGACCCCTGCTGTAAAAAGTCAACGTTTACACAGGGAAAGAATCACACTTTGAAGGTTACTGGGGGGGGAGGGGAAGGGAGAGTCAATTGCTAACTAGAGGGTAGACCCGTATTAACTTGGGTGAAGGGGAAAGCAATATACATTAAGAGGGGGGTCAGCACCACGTGACCAAGGCAGAGGGAGACCCTGGGAGGGGCACATGGGTAAAGGTAACAGAGGCAAGTCCTGTTCCATACACAATCCTGCAATGACAGTAATAACGATAATCTGCACACGGAAACGTAGATGGGGGAAGCAGGAAGAGTGCTGTTCCATTGTTGGGGGGGGGATGAATGTCACAAAACAAAATGTGTGTGTGTGTGTGTGTATGTGTATGGGCCCAGGATAAAGCACCTCGGTGTTTCCAGGGCACAGGGAGACAGACATGGTCATTTAGCGTCCTGCCATCCATGTGGTCACTTTGGCAGGACTAGAAATCTTGTCTTGAACGCCTCTATCCCATCGTGTTAAGCCCGGCTCCCAGGAATCACCTTCTGAGATGCTGGCATCCACGAGGCGGCCCTGGAGCTGCTGTCTGGCCTGGCTGACCCCACTGATGCTGATGTCAACCCTTCTCAGTCCTTCTCATAAGGCAGGCGTGCTTAACGTCCTCTGTGTTTCCAAATCAAAAGTTCACTTTAGTTAAGAGGCCATTTATCCATTCCTCCTATTATAACAGGCTCCGAGGACCTAGCTCGTTTCAAATTATGCAAGCATAAAAAGTGACCTTCAAGATGCACACGCGTTTATAGCTGCTCCTTTGTTGATAAGCCATGAAAATACGAATGGACTGCTTGCGGGATGAACAGTGAGCCGCAGGGTTAAAAAAGTCACCTGATGGATCTCAGACGCTTCAGGGCAAGCATGGCCGCAGCAATGCTGAGAAGAACGACTTGAGCACAGCATTTCTGAGCTTTTATCAAAGTTCCACTGTTTCCTGTGCAAACAGACATTTAATTGTTTGTCTTCTTCGGGGGGTGTTCTCTGTCATCTACCCTGATGTAATTTCTTAAAGAAATTAGCATTTAGCCACCATAGGTGAGCCACAGCACGTGCAAAGGCACATACAAAGGTAGACAGTGTATTGTTCAAGTACTCCCAGTATCTGCTCCCACGACCCTCCGTCAGTTTGTCACTGTGACAGCACACATGTCACTGGGACGCTGGAAGCTGTGTCACCAGAATATTAAATACCAATAGGGTCACCATGGTGGACAAGTTTCAGCACAGCGGCAAGGCAAAGACAGACTGAGGGAAAGAGCCTGGTGAGCTAATGGGGATCCGTAACCACAGACGAGCCTGTGGCTCACACCCAAACGCTGTCTGACAGAGTGCTGAGAGATGAGCCGCCGAGGCCAGAAGTCACTCAAAACAGCCACGAGCTGCCACAGGGGTGCTGGACATGGCGACACTCGTGAAGACGGTGCCGGGTCGGGAAACGCTTGGTTCTGTTGTGCGTGGTGGTGCCACACGTCAGCACCAACTTGATGGCAGCCAACGGCAACCACATTGTCTGCCTGCTCGGACCGTCCCTGGAGCAGCATCCTCTGGAGGCTCTACCCAAAGGGACGGACACGTGGAGCCCAACCCATTAAGTATCTTCTCTTTTGGCCCAATCCCCTTGAATAATTAAGTTGTGGGAGTCAGTGACATTCCTCCTTTAATCTCTCATCCAAATGACCTTTCACCAACCACCCTGTTAACAGGTCAACACTGAGGACTGCCAGCGTCACCGAAGTTGCCTCCTGGTCCAAACTGGTGCTAACTCTTGGACAGCTGGTTGTTTTATATTGTTCCCCTTGGAAGGGGGTGAGAGATGCCTGAAACTACTTGTATGGCTACAACAGGGAATATTTTACTCTTCAGCTGTGACATTCAAATAAGAACAAAATCAATGAAATGTGACTTTTGTCGCCAGAAACGGTCCATCCTGTGGGCAGCATCTTACACACCAGGCTGTTATCTACACCTGGTTAGTGTGTCTTGAATGGGGCTGCCTCCCTTACGAATTAGGGAGGCAGACGGTGGTGTGAACATCTACCATCAGGGCTGAGGACCGTCAGAGCAACCTAGGCATAATCAGTGGGGTGCTCACATCTGTGTGCCGGTGGGGAGGTGTGTGCAGGTCCACGTCTCAGGTACTCTGATGGTTCCTTGTGGCTACAATGTGTCCACACATAGGAAATTACAAGAAGCTCATCAGCCCCTCCATTTAGAGTGCAAGGAATGGGACCAAGAGGCCCATGGCCACTGGGTCCCGCAGAGACTGAGGCTCACTGAATACATCTGTATCGGCCTGGGGCACCCACCGCCAGGCAACGACCCATCACAGCCTGGCAAGGAGCTGGCAGGAAAGGCTGGCCTGGGCCTACAACTTGGAAATGGGTCACATTCCTTCCCTTTGGGGTCTCTGAGAGAACAAACAGAAGTAATGGTGGGTTGATTTTCTGAGTCATGTATGTGCAGACGTGAGAAAAATTAATGCAGGTGCCCCACCAAGGCAGAGTCAGTACATGTTTCCCTCTTTGTTATTGTGTGTGCACATGACTCTAAATCAAGGATTCCAAGAAAGACAACAGTGAGGACAACTGTCCAATCAGTTGTCTGAGCATCACACTGAGCACGGCACAGGCAGATGGAACTGTTGGCTGTTTCACTTGGCCCTAGGTACCACCTCCCTAGGACGGAGCTCATGGCTGTCAATCAGCGAAGAAACGCCATGACTTCTGGGTGAAGCAGTCATGCGGAGGACTGCTGAAGCAGGCAAGGTTGGTGGCCGGATAAATTCCCGGGCACCAGCCTAATCCACATGCCCACTGCTTTCATAGCAAGTTGAGTTCAACCTTGAACTTAATCCTTGTCATGTGAACTACATGCCCATGGCTTGCCTTGTGCTCCAACTATTAATTTTAGGTCGATGTCCTGAAAATACACCAGGAAGGAAGAAAGGAAGATGGGTACGATTCCTTAAACACCTACCCCGAGTGTCTGAGATGACGCTCCTCCCTGGCCACCTGCCTCGAGTGTCTTTCTCTCTGGAGTTCCAAATAGGAGTTACAAAGACAGCAACGAGAACAGACATAAAACAAACAGAAGGGGACAGCCAGGAAACCATGTATGTCTGACATTTGAGATCTCTTTCCTTGCCCAGAAGGAACTCTGATGGTGCGGTGGTTAATGTGTTTGATAACCAACAGGTCAGCAGTCCAAACCCACCAACCACTCCACAGGAGAAAGATGAAAGACAGTCTGCCTCTCAAAAGATTGGCAGGCTTGGAAACCCTGTAGGGAAGTTCTACTCTATTCGATAAGGGCTCTGTGAGTGAGAATCAACTGGAAGGCAGTAAGTTTTGGGTTTCTTTGCCCAGAAAGACACAAAGAAACAAAATATGGGTAAGTTCAAACTGAACGTATCTTCCTCAGATTGGGAAGGCAGGAGTGTCCCTCTGGGTAATTTGGTTGCTTACCTTTTAGAATACTTACACTCATCAAGATTTTTCTCTTTCCAAATTTACTCACAAGTTTAGTGTTATACAAATATGAAAAGAAAACGTGACACTCGTTCCATCCTTTGGTTCCATTTAAGGTGACTCTTTAAAATGTGCTTTTTTGCTCTGCTTACCAAAATTGCAAGTTATTACCTCATTATGGCCCAGGTTTTTGTTTATATGTTTTTTGTTTGGGGCAAACATTATTTTTATGTTACCACAGAAATTTATGATCTCCTTCTCAAATGTCTGTGAGCCTCTCCCAACTGAAATGGGTAAATAAAGAACCATTTCAAGACCAAGATACACAAGAGAAGGGAGACATCTTGGTGGAAAAAGTAAACGAGATAAAAACAGACTAAAACACCAGGCGAGTCGATGCTAACCAGGGGCGCCAGCAGGACACGGCAGGAACGCAGCCCTGGAAGGCTGGCGCCCCATCATCTACGCGTCCCTCTGTGTCCAGGAGTGAAATGGGGACACGCCCAGCTACATCTCCGTGTCTGGGGTGCGGGCAGGCGCCACAGAGGCACTGGGTGTTGCAGAGGATTCAGAGCTTGGCTACTCCTAGAAAGGTGCCTTGTGGACCACCCCCCACACACACCATGCACAGCTCCACGGGAGAAAGGCAGGTGATCTGTTCCCATGAAGATGACAGTCTAGAAAGCCTCACGGGCAGTCATACTCTGTCACACGGGTTCACTGTGAGTCAGAATCAACTCAAAGGCACCACCGCCACCAGGACCCACACGAGAGTCTCTGGGTCGGGCAAACAGCTAAGGCTGCTATGCAAAGGCTGCGGATTTGAGTTCACCCCTGGGCACCTTGGCAGAAAGGCCTGGTGAGCTGCTTCTGGACCAGCAGCCCCTGAAAATGCCCTGGAGCACAGCTGTGTGATGACGGGGGGGGGGGGGGGGGGGGGGGGGGGCGCACCAGGAGCACTCAGCAGGGAGGAGCCAGGGGCCAGGACAGCAGGGCCAGCGGGATGGATTACGTGTGATGTGTGTGTGATGTGTGTGTATGTGGTATAGGGGCATGTGGGTGTCCATGATGTGTGTGGGGGATGTGGGTGTTCCTGTGTATATGGCGTGTGTATAAAGTGTGTGTGTATGGCATGCATATATGATGTATGTATATGAGATGTGTATCGGTGTGTATGATGTGCATATGTGATGAATGTTTGTATGATGTGTGTGTACCTGTGTATATGATGTGTACACATATGAGCTGTGCATACGTGTGTATGGTGTGTATATATGATGTATGTGTATGATGAGTGTATCACGTGTGTAAATACAATGTGTGGTTACAATGTGGGTGTACCTGTGTATATGATATGTATACATATGATCTGAGTGTATGATGTGTGTACATGTGGCTATAATGTATGTGCATATATATGTGTGAACAAGTGTGTGATGTGTATATATGATGTGTGTATTTGCATGCATATGTGCATGTTTGTGTATGTGTGCACATATGTGCAAATGTCTATGTGCATGCATGATGCATGTGTGTATATGTGTGATTGTATATATGTGTGTACCTGTGTGCAAGTTTGATTGTGTATATGATGTATGTGTGTGCATATGTCTGTATATGTGTATTCATGTGTGTATATGTGTGTATGGCATATGTGCATATATGGTGTGTGTGGTGTGTGTATGTAATATGTGTATGTGTATACATGATGTACATGGGTCTGATGTGTATATGATGTGTGTACATGTGTGTGCATGTGCACATGTGCATATGCTGTGTGTTTGATGTGTGTACATGATGTTTGTGGTGTGTGTGTATATGATGTGTGTACATGTGTAGATACATGATGCACATGTGTCTGATGTGTGTTCAATCAACTTCATTGTCAACACTGAGTGGGTGCACAGGGCTCTGATGCCCCAGGATCCCTCTCTTCACTTGGGTTACAGAGCATCAGAAACCTCAGCAGAGAGCTTGCTCTTTTTATAGATCTCTTAAAATGAAATACCCCTGGAGTGGTGAGGCATGAAGTCATCCTAACTCTTCTGTGAATGAGTTTGCCAATGCCCCTTCCCCATCAGCGTTATTGCTCCAGATAATAAAGATGACAGGAATAAATACTTGGCCTGAAAGGAAGAGGGTAGTGACCGAAGTGGATACTCAGCACAGCAAGGATGTGTGTATATCCTGAAACCTGTAGTTTTGTTCAAGGTCAAGTGACAGAGGGCAGGAAGTCATTTCAATAAGGGACACACTTATTACAAAATAACGATGTCCATATTTTTTAAATGTCAGTTTTCCCAGTAGCCAGTTTTAAATCCAAAACTGGGTGAAAGTAGTAGCGAGCAGTGTATCTTTGCTGAAAGTCCTGGGAGGCCAACCCAGGAAGGTGCTGGCCCCTGAGCTTCCCTCTGAAGGAGGACAGCAGGCCTCCTTGGGAGAGTGTTTGTTGGTTTGTCTTTCCTCCGC
Source organism: Orycteropus afer afer (assembly GCF_000298275.1). NCBI lineage: Eukaryota > Metazoa > Chordata > Mammalia > Tubulidentata > Orycteropodidae > Orycteropus > Orycteropus afer. The sequence goes on from NW_006922180.1 coordinate 779,367, forward strand.
ACCTCTTTGCTGTCAGCATGGCCCACTGTGGTGGCTTGCGTGTCGCTGTCATGCAATGACTACACCACCAGGGTTTCCAACAGCAGCAGGGTCCCCCTGGTGGACAGGTTTCAGCAGAGCTTCCAGACTGGGAAGAAAGTCCTGGTAACCTACTTCTAAAATAATAATAATAATAAAAAAACCTGGCCAGCAATAAACTCACGGATGGCAGCAGAACATTGATATGCTGCCAGAAGATGAGCCTGTCAGGATGACACACTCAAAATAGGACTAAAAAGAGCTACCTCCTCAACGTAGAGTCAACTTCACTGACAAGGACGGAGTCAAGTTCTCAGGGCATCCATTTTCTAGTGTGGCATGACCCAAAACAAGAAGAACTGCTGCAAACATCTACTAATAATCAGAATGTAGAATGGATGAAGTTGGACTGTGGGAAAACTGAAAGTCGTCAAAAATGAAATGGAACATATAAAGATCGATATCCCAGGCACTGTGGTTGTTGTTGTTATGTGCCTCGTGTCGGACCCGACTCATAGCAACCCCTCCTTGGGTTTCTGAGGCATTATCACTATGGAAGTAGATTGCCCAACCTTCCTGCTGAGGAGTAGCTGGTGGGTTTGAACTACCAGCCTTCTGGTTAGCAGTCAGGTGCCTTAGGCACTATGCTACCAGCTCTCCCAGGCATTAGTGAACTTAAATGGACTGGTGCTGGCCATTTTGAACTGTACAATTATATGGTCTACTATGCCAGGAATGACAAATTGAAGAGGAATGGTGTCACATTCATCAACAAAAAGAACAAAGAAGTGCAATGCTGTCAGTGATAGGGTAATATCCATATGCTTACAAGGGAGACCAGTTAATAAAACTATTACACATGAACCACTAAAGCCAAGATAGAGAAATTGAAGAGTTTCCCCAATTCCTGAAGTCTGACATTGATCAAACATGCAATCAAGATGTGTTGATAATTCTGGTGGTTGGAATGAGAAAGGTGGAAACAAAGAAGAAGGCTCGGAAGCTGGGAAATATGGCCTCAGTGACAGAAATGGCACCAGAGATCCCATGAAAGAATTTCCTAAACAATGAATTATTCATTACAAATACCTTTTTTCAAGAACATAAACAGCGACTGTACAAATGGACTTCACTGGATGACATACACAGGCATCAACTCCATCTGGGGAGGCTCACTATTAGCATCAGTCAGAGTAAGGCTGACTGTGGACCAGACCTTCAACTGCTCATGTGCAAGTTCAAGCTGAAGTCGAAGGAGATTAAAACAAGTCCACAGGAGCCAAAGCACAACCTAGAGTACATCCCGCCCACATTTAGATACCATCTAAAGAACAGAATCGCATTGAACACCAATGATCAAAGACCTGACGAGTTGTGGTCTGGTCGTCAACAACATCATTCATGAAGAAAGCAGACAGTCGATAAAAAGACAGGAAAGAAAGAAAAAACCAAAATGAATGTGAGAAGAAACTCTTAAACTTTCTCTTGAATGAAGAGTAGCTAAAATGAACGGAAGGAATGATGAAATAAAAGAGCTGAACAGAAGATTTCAAAGGGCAGCTTGAGAGGACAAGGTAAAGTTTTAGAATGAAATGTGAAAAGACCTGGAGTTAGGAAACCAAAAGGGAATAACACCCTCACATCTTTCAAGGTGAAAGAATTGAAGAAAAATTTCAAGCCTTGAGTTGCAATACTGAAGGGTTCTACAGGCAAAATATTGATCAACAAAGGAAGTATCAAAAGAAGATGGGAGGAATACACAGAGTCATGGTATCAAAAAGAATTGGTCAATGTTCAACCATTTCAGGAGGTAGTACATGACCAGGAATCACTGGTACTGAAGGAAGAAGTCCAACCAGCACTGAAGGAGTTAGGGAAAAACAAGGCTCCAGGAACTGACAGAATACCAATTGTTCTGGTTCCCTAGTGCTGCTCTGACAAGAATATACCACACATGGAATGGCCTTAACAAACAGGAGTTTATTCTCTTACAATTTGGAGGCTTTAAGTTCAAGTTCAAAGTGCCATGCTCTAGGGGCTGGGTGAAAGCCTCTCAACCTTGGGGTCCAGCTCTGCCTCCTGCTCCTGGCCCACTGAAGCTAGAGCATCTCTTCACTCAGAAGCTGCTGGCTGCTGAGGCTGACAAACCCAAGGTTGACAAATAAAAAGGCACAGTCCCAATGTTACCAAACCACAGGTCAGGCCATTAATTTAAGTCCACTGTAAGTCCCATGGTCAGCAAAGTATGGCAGGCTGCTGAAAAACAACATGGCTACATGCAGGGTCCAAGTGTGCCATAAGCTAGAGACCGTTCCCAAAGCTGCTACTTATATAACAGGAAGCAGACCACATACCCAAAGGCAGCTAGTCAGCTGCTCACAGTCGATTCCACCAATGAGCTGATTACCAGTCTCATCATGGGGAATACTACATCCAGCTGCCCAGCCACTCAGCCAGGCCCAGCCAATAGACACACAAACATAACCACCACAATTCCACCCCATGTCAACTTAGCATCTGTGCAGATCTTCAAGGGGTGGCATCTGTGCAGATCTCTCTCACTGGGTGGCTCCAGTCCCCTAGTTCCTAAGTGGTGACCTTACCCCTTGGCCTGGCAGGCCCCGTTCCTCTCCCTCTTGGGCATGGCAGCCCCGCCCCCTCACTCTTGGGCAGCGGCTCTGGCTCCATCCCACTGGCTCACGTGAACGAGCAGCCCCACTCTCCAGAACCAAGGTGGTGAAGGCCTGGCTCCTTGAAACCTAGGGGGCTGTGTTGGTTCCACCCCCAAAGGCCATGGTCCTACCCTTTCAGGCTGAGGCAGCTCTGCTTCCGTTTCCTTGCTCTCTCCGCTTCTGCCAATTAATGCCAAAAGCACCGATTGAGATGTTCCAATAAACAGACACAATGCTGGAAGCACTCACTCCTCTGTGCCAAGAAATGTGGAAGACAGCTACCTGGCCAAACCACTGGAACAGATCCATATCTGTGCCCACTCCAGAGAAAGGTGATCCAACAGAATGCAGAAATGATCGAGCAATATCATGAATATAACGCATGAGTACAATTTTGTCGAATAAAATTCTAAAGTGGCTAAGTCCTAGTCGGAATAGGACATGGGATGGGGATACTGTTGCTGGTGTCAGATGGATCTTGACTGAAAGCATAAGAGACAGATGCTTTGTTGACTGTCCAAAGATATTTGACCTTGGATCATAACACTGGAAAGAATGGACGTTCCAGAACACTGAATTGTGAGGAACCTATACACAGACCAAGAGGCAGTCATTCGAATACAACAAGAGCACACTGTAGAGTTTAAAACCAGGAAAGGTGTGTGTCAGGGTGGTATGCTTTCACCATGCTTATTCAATCTGTAATATTGCTGAAGCAAATATTCCAAGACGCTGGACTACATGCAGAACATGGCGTCAGGATTGGAGGAAGACTCATTAACAACCTGTGATAGCAGATGACCCAAACTTGCTTGCTGAAAGTGAAGAAGACTAAGCATTTACTGATGTGAAAGATCAAAGACCACAGCCTTTGGTATGAATCACAGGTCAACATAAAGAAAACAAAAATCCTCACAACTGGACCAATACGCCGCAACATGATAAATGGAGCAAACACTAAACTTGTCAGAGATTTCATTTTAATTCGATCCACGATCAACAATAAAAGCAGAACTTAAGAAATCAAGAGAACATATTGCATTGGGCACATCTGCTGCCAAGAATCTCTTTGAAGTATTAAAAAGCCAAGATGTCACTTTGAGGACGAAGGTGCACCTGACCTGAGCCATGATGTTTTCAATCTCTCCATGTGCGTGTGAGAGCTGGAGAGGGAACAAGGCAGAACGAAGAACTGATTCATTGGAATTATGGTGTTGGTGAGAAATATTGAACCTACCATGAAGTGCCGAAAGAATGACTGGGAATCACCCCCGGTGGAATGAGCAAATCTGTCTTGGAGGCAGCACAGAGGGCGTTCCTTAGTAGCCAGGATGGTAAGACTTTGTCTCGTATCCTTCGGACATGTTAACAGCAGGGTCAGCTCCCGAAGGAGGGCATAATGATGGGAAAAGTAGGTGGTCAGCGAAAAAGAGGAAGACCGTCAAGGAAACGGACAGACACAGTGTCTGTACCAATGGGCTCAAGACCACAGACCGTGAGGACGGCACAGACTGGGTGGTGTTTTGTTCAGTCGTACACAGGGTCACTATGAGTTGGACCCAACTGGAGGTTCCCTAATGGCATCAGCAACCCCTGCTCCGGCAGAACCATGTGTAGAGCGACCGGAAGCTCCGCCTCCAGGACAGACTGCCGCGGGGGAGGGGGGACTATGCTTCTGCACTGAGCACCCAGGCCCGGTCACCTTCCAGCTCGAGGCGCTCCCGCAGGGGAGGGGGGCCTTGCTGGTGGCCACTGAGCCAGCAATAATGTGAGAACGACAGGGTGTAATTGGGCGAGAACACCACAGGGCAGGCTGCCTGGCACCGGGGCGCAAAGAGAGTAATTATCCCTGCCAGGGGGTCTTTCAAGGATTTCTGTAGAAACTCCACAACCTGGGTTCCCCAGTCATGGGTGCAAAGACAGGGGACTCTGCTGGGGCTGGGAGAGATCGGTGGGTGCTCGGGCCAGGGGCGTCTGTGAGAGAAAGCTCACTGCGGGGCACTCAGACTCTTGGCACCTGGAATGTGTGTGGACATGTATGTGGGTATGCATTTATGTACGATTAACACAAGTAACAGGAGCTCTGACAGCATAGTGCCTAAGGCACTGGACTGCTAACCTGAAGGCTGGTGGTTCAAACCCACCAGCCACTCCTCAGAAGGAAGATGGGGCAATCTACTTCCGTAGTGATACTGCCTCGGAAACCCAAGGAGGGGTCGCTGTGAGTCGGGTCCGACTCGACGGCATATAACGACAACAACAACATAAATAACACATGTCGCGTTGGGGAACAGAGGTGTGTTTGTACGTTCTCCACCAGAGGTGGTGGGGATCAGCCTACTAGGCTTCGCCCCAGAACTTCTGCTCAGCCAATAAAAAGCTGGCACCCTTGAATGTCATAGCCACTGTTGTACAATCACATCTGAATAAACTCCACAGAAACTCCACACAAAGCCCATGTGCTCCAAACATGATCCTGGATGATCAGTCATCTTTTAGAGCTTTCAGGAAATTCCCCATTAAACTGCAACTCAAAAATACTCAAGTCAACAGATGTGTGTTCCTATATAAACACTTACCACACATTAGCGTGCACACACTCACAGCACACCCACTTCCTATTTCCACAGTCTTCTCCCGAGACAGGGAACACAGTGTAACCAAGGTCACGATCCTCCGGGCACCTCAGACACCAGGGAATCTATTGGAAGAAGGAACGTCTAGACGTGCCCCGGGGTGTTTGCCCAAAGGCACTGCACTCGGCTGTGTTTCTGTTTGTGATTTGCGGTTTTCTGGTCCCTGCACCTGCTAACTCCCTCCCCTGTGATGTTGGCTGTGCCCCAAGTCAGCACCCAGCCCCTCCCTGGTCAGGACCACATTCAGGTTCTTTTGATGTCAACAGAAAGTTATTGAAGAGAGAGACGGATCAAAGCCTTCACTGTCCTTTTTCCCCACCAATGGCAGTCCTAAGCCCTACCCAGGGCTTGGGCAAATTACCTTTACACACAGTGCAATTAAAAATCATTATTAAAAAGATAATTAAAAAAACTCTCAACAACAGACCTTCACACATTTCACCATTTCTTCAAACGGCGAGCACCCTTGGGCATTCTTTGCATACGAGTGATCACTGCGTTTTGGCCCAGGTCTCACCCGAGAGAAGAAAGGTATCTACGTGGCGATCTGAAGGAACTTCAGGTCACATGTGGGATCCTCCTGAAAGTCTCCCAAAACCTTGGTGAAAGACGACAGGTCGTCGGATGGCGTCTCCCCTCCTTCAGCTCCCAACGCTCGGCAGCCCGGTGAGGCAGGAGCACGGGAACCAGACGCCATTCCACACGAAAACACGAAACCGGGCCCACTTCCACTCTTCTGCCAGCACTTGTCAACTTCTCTCCTCCGTTGTGTCTAAAGCAAATCCACAGCCTCCGAGTCCCCAGTGATGCCCAACTCATGTGTCATGTGCTGAACCGTCCACTGAATCAGATTTCCTGTTTAATGAATCTTGTCACGTGCAGCCGCCAGGCCACTCCCCCTTTAGCCCTCCATCACGACCTGCCTTGTGTCCACACCCGACTGTCTCTTTCCGTGTGTGGCCAACTACTCACTCAGCAGGTATTGGATGAAGCCTGCCGAGCGTCAGCCAAAGCAGAAGTCACTAGGAGTAAAAAGGACAGATGCAACACCCCCCAAAAGCCCATCACTGCCGAGTGATACCGACCCACAGCGCCCCTAGAGGACAGAGTGGACCTGCCCACGGGGTCTGCAAGGCTGTCAGTCTTCACAGAAGCAAAGCCCAAACCACACCCACTGCCCTGGAGTCCATTCTGACCCACAGCGCCCCTAGAGGACAGAGTGGAACTGCCCACAGGGTCTCCAAGGCTGTCAGTCTTCA
>NW_006922180.1:786096-795432 GCF_000298275.1 Orycteropus afer afer
CACAGAAGCAAAGCCCAAACCACACCCACTGCCTGGAGTCCATTCTGACCCACAGCGCCCCTAGAGGACAGAGTGGAACTGCCCACAGGTCTCCAAGGCTGTCATCTTCAAGGAAGGAGACTGCCCCATCTTTCCCCTGTGGAGCAGGTGCTGTGTTCAAATGGCTAACTTTCTGCTTAGCCACTGTGCCACCAGGCTCCTCATGTCTTCCTCCTAGAGACTCGATTTTTTCTCCTCTTAATGAGCATACCATTATCCTTGTGGTGTAAACACCATCAACTAAGATCTCATTGTGCCCACACCTTATCAATTGTCTCTGCAAATTATTCTTTCAATCACTGTCAGTCTGTTAGAAATGGCACAGAAGAAACGTGATTTTTATTTTTTATAGTTTCCTAATTGCCTCTAAGATCTGGAAATCTTCCAATAGCCTTACGTTTTCTTCCTAGCTCCTTGGGAACCAGGAGGCTTTGATTTCCTTTATGCAGGGGCTGTGGTTTCTGTTTCGGTTTCTCTTTCTTTTCTCTCTCTCATTAGAATGTTTGAACTTGGCAATGCAAAGAGGCTCGTGTCAACTGTCAGAGCAGAAGCAGAAAAGCTTGCACGTGTTATTTCACACGTGGAGGGCCGGATGACCGCTACCCGCTATGTTTTCATCAATTACATCAATCTACCTATTTTAAAGCCTTATGAATTCTTCACCAAACTTTCAGGATGCCAACAGCGGAGAGAAAAAACCACTCTCATCACAGGGTCCCGTCCTGAGGTGGAGGGAGCCAGTTCTCACTGTAACCTTAACAGGAAAGTAAACAGAACATTTCAAAGGCCCCGCCATCTGGAGCCTTTCTCTTCTTCCCGTGTGGCCCATTCTGCCCCCACGTAATACCTTACTCCGGTGCAGAGGGAATGGGCCATTTAAACCAGTCAGCTCCAAGCGCTGCCTGCTCACGGCCACTCACGTGCAGGACCCAGAAACAGAAACAAAAGGTAAACTCCAGGACTGCAATATCCAGAAAGTACAGCAATAACCGGCAAAAATAAGTGTCCATGTTGAATACACGGTGACTTAAAGCTTGGGTGACCTTTCTGTGTTACATGGGCCCCTCACTATTCCCCATCCCAGGGGCTTCCTGCTGGACCCCGCAGCAATGTGAATTCATGTGTCTGTGTCCCCCTAAAAGCAGTCCATGGATTGGCAATCAGCACACATGCCGTCTGTCCGCGGAGGTTTGTCCGCTGCCAGGACGCTGACCAGGTGTCACCCGAACATCCAGATGAAGAGGCACAAGAAGAGAGGCCTTCCGGCCTGCTTATGCCAATCAGCCAATGAGGATCGGGGCTGGGTCTGAGCCACAGCCAATCACAGGCACGGAGCCGAAGTCTGCAGCCTTTCTGCCAGGCGGGTGGGGCTGCGGGAGGCCACGCCCCGACAGCTGAGGGCACCTGCAACACACAGTGCTGTTGTTGTTGTTGTTGTTATTATGTGCCTTCCAGTCGGACCTGACTCATAGTGACCCCTTCTTGGGTTTCCGAGGCAGTATAACTACTTGTCCCATCTTCCTTCCCAGGAGTGGCTGGTGGGTTTGAACCACCAGCCTTCCGCTTAGCAGTCAAGTGCCTTACACAGTTGTTGTTGTTGTTGTTGTTGTTTGCCGTGGAGTCGGCCCCGACTCATAGCGACCCCTCCTTGGGTTTCCGAGGCAGTATCACTACGGAAGTAGGATTGCCCAATCTTCCTTCCGAGGAGTGGCTGGTGGGTTTGAACCGCCAGCCTTCTGGTGAGCAGTCAAGTGCCTTAGGCACTATGCTACCAGAGCTCCCCCTTACACAGTAGGGGGCTCAAATGATCAGAAACGGACAAGCTGTATTACAGGCTTACCCATGAGGCACAGTGAGGAGAAACAGAAACGTTTACTGCGTAAAACCTAAGGATGAGGCCCTTCCCCAGCCCTCCTGTAGTGCGAGCACGCTGTCACCCGGGGAGAGGCTGACTGTGGCTGACCACAGCGCTGAGGCAGCCTGACTAGAAGACCACCCCAGCCCAGCCCAGCCCGACCCAGGGTAGCACTAGTAGCACTGTTGGAGTGTTGTTGTTATGTGCCGTTTAGTCGGATCTGACTCACAGCAACCCCTCCTTGGATTTCCAAGGCAGTATCACTACGGAAGTAGATTGCCCAACCTCTTTCCAAAGAGTGGCTGGTGGGTTTGAACCACCAGCCTCCTGGTTAGCAGTCAAGTGCTAAAACAAATCAATCAAACCCGGACAGTGTCCACTCGATGCATCTAATGCTAATTGACATCAGATGGAATAATCAATTCATTCCAGACGGGGACTAAGTCCTAAATCCATAGACACACATCAAATCCAACCTCAAAGAGCAAGGGGCTTTGAACACTGGGAGGAGGATTCCCAACCCGGTCTCTGGGAGCCAGTGCTGCTCACCTATCGAGAGTGAGGATGTCACTCAAAGAAAGCCTGTCCAATCCACGTTCAATACTCTAAAAATCCATTCTGGCTTTACTGGAGAGCCCTAATTGGGATGCGCAGATGAAGGATTTTTTGCATAGTATGTTAATTTTGTACACTATTATAATGGTCTATGCAACTGAAGGGTATGAGATCTGAAACCCCTTTAACAATATTTAACTGCAGGAAGTCTTTATTTTTAAGGCCCCTGGGCGGCACAAAAGATTCCTGGTGGCACAGTAGTTAAGCGCTCATCATTGAACTGAAAGGTCCAAGGTTTGAACCTGCTAGCTGCTCCATGGACTGAATGGAAGAGATCCGTATTTGTACCCATTCCAAAGAAAGGTGATCCCACAGAATGTGGAAATTATAGAACAATATCATTAATATCACATGCAAGTAGGATGTTACTGAAGATAATTCAAAAACGGTGGCAGCAGTATATTGACAGAGAACTTCCAGAGGTGCAAGCTGGATTCAGAAGAGGACGTGGAACAAGGGATATCATAGCTGTTGTCAGATGGATCTTGGCTCAAGGCAAAGAATACCAGAAAGATATTTACTTGTGTTTTATTGACTATGTAATTCATTCGATTGTGTGGATCATCACAAATTATGGATAATATTGAGAAGAATGGGAATTCCCAAGCACTTGATTGTACTCATGAGGAACCTGCACCTTGACCAGGAGGCTGTTGTTCGAATGGAACAAGGGGACACTACATGGTTTAAAATCAAGAAGGGAGTGTGTCAGGGTTGTATCCTTTCCCCATATTTATTTAATCTATATGCTGAGCAAATAATTTGAGAAGCTGGACTATATGAAGAAAAACGTGGTATCAGGATTGGAGGAAGAATCATTAACAACCTGAGATATGCAGACGATACAACTTTACTTGCTGAAAGTGAGGATGACTTGAGGCACTTACTGATGATGGTTGAAGAATACAGTCTGCAGTATGGATTACGTCTCAGTATAAAGAAAACAAAAATCCTCACAACTGGACCAATGAGCAGCATCACAATATATGGAGAGAAGATTGAGGTTGTCCAAGAATTCACATTGCTTGGTTCTACAATCCATGCCAATGGAAGCAGCAGTCAGGACATTAGATGACGTGTAGCATTGGGAAAGTCAACCGTGAAGGAACTGTTTCAAGTGCTGAGGAGGAAGGATGTCTCCTTGAGAACTAAGGTGCACCTGACACAAGCCATGATATTTCCAATCGCCTCATATGCATGTGAGAGCTGGACAATGAATAAGGAAGACCGAAGAAGAGTTGATGCTTTTGAGTTGTGGTGCTGGCGGAGAATGCTGAAAGTCTCATGGACTGCTAAAAGAACTAACAGATCTGTCCTGGAGGAAGTGCACCCAAAATGCTCCTTGGAAGCAAGAATGGCCAGACTTCGTCTCACCTATTTTGGTCATGTTGTAAGAAGGGACCATTCCCTGGAGAAGGATGTCATGCTTGGTAGGGTGGAGGGTCGACGAAAGAGGGGGAGGCCTTCAACAAGATGGATTGACACGGTGGCTGCGATGATGGGCTCAAGTATAGCAGGGATCATGGAGCTGGCACGGGATCGGGCAGTGTTTCATTCTGCTGTGTGTGGGGTCACTATGAGTCGGAAACGACTCGATGGCACCTAATGACAACAACAGCTGCTCCATGGGAGAAAAATGAGGCAGTCTACTTCTGCAAAGACTGACAGACTGGGACACCCTATGGGACCATTCTGCTCTGTCCTCTGGAGGCACTGTGAGTCAGAACTGACTCCACGGCAGTGGGTCTGGTCTGGGTTGGTCTCTAGGACAGCTTTCAAACTGGTTTTCTTTGCTCCTATTGGTTAACCTTTGCAACAGCACTTACCACAGTGCTTCCACAGAGGCGTTCTACAGAAGTGTTTATTACAGGAATGGATTATAGGGGAACTCATGACAGTTATATTTTTCTGTAATTCTGGTTAAAGGCTGATACATGCACGTTGCTGCTGTTATCTGCCGTCAACTCGGCCCCTGACTCATGGCAAGCCCCTGCATAATGAGACAAAAGGCCACCTGGTCCTATAGCCCTGTGATCAGCTGTGCCGGGGCCACTGTGGTCCACTGGGTCTCTCAGTCTGATTTCCCGGATACGCTGTCAGGCCTTTCTTCCTGGTCTGACACCTGTCCAGCACCACAACACACAGGCCTGCACGGACAGGTGGCTGCTGGCTGCACAGGAGGAGCACTGGTCGGGAATCAACTCTGGGTCTCAATGGCGGTGAGAATCCCGCAGCGTCCCAATAATCACAGGAGCAAATCATTCCAAACGAGTTTCCATGGCGCTGCCACGGTGAGCTGACCCTGCAGCTTCTGAAGAGCTGGTCTGACCGTGTTCTCACATCTGCTGTCAACAGGTCCAGTCCATTCTCTCAACACCCATGGTGTGCACAAAGGTGCCTGTTTCCCAAACGCAGACAGAATATTTACAATTCAGAAAGAAAGGCGTTAAAATTGAACGACTCCCCTGAACACGGAAGAGTATCTCCGCTTCCATGAGACAGGAGGCAAGGAAAGAATGCAGCCACAGCACATGGGCGGCGGAGCTGAGGCCCGTGCCACGTGTTTCAGGAAGTCTGCGTTGGTCGCTTTCACCTCATTTGCCTGCATTCTCTATCGACAGCGAAGTTACACGTCCGCACTGGTGTGCAAACCTGATCATCTCCAATAGACATCTCCACATGTTAGATGCTCCTTTTCACAGGAAAAACTCCAACTAAAATAGGACTTCTGAGTAAGACCACAACCCAGCCTGCCACAGGTTTCTCGATCATGGTCATTACCATTGTACGACCAGTGCTGGAGCCCATCTTTTGTGGACAAGAGACCTCAGGAGACCTCACTGCCTTGTGGTGAATACATTCACCATGAGCTCACCTTCAGGAAATGGCATGTGCCATGTTAACCTGCATGTAGGGAAATACTGCCTGGCAGGATGACAGCACCAGTAATTGCGTGGCATGTTTGGCCCAGCACAAAAGAGCCAATTAGGAGAGGAAAGCTGAGATTCCAGCTCTTTGTGGAAACAGAGAAATTCAGAGGCATCTGATTTTAGAAAGCAGGACTGGCTGACCATGGAAACGCGACAGCGTAATTGTATCTGCGGCAGACTGAGAAGAAATCTGTACTTCCCAGATGGCGGGAACTCCTGCCTAGAGCAAAGTGCTTCTGCTGAGCGGGCCAAAAAGCAATACCAGCAGCAGCAGTAAGACAAAAACCACACAGACCCTCCCAGGCACAAGATAAAAGAACAGAGACGGATGGAGGGAGAGGGCTCTATTCTCCAGACTTGACCGATCATTGCCACGTTTTACAAGGTTTCTCAGAGAGGTGGGATCAAGAACACAGGACAGTCCGCTGAACCACTTCTCCTCTGGGACTTCTGTCAGGCTGAGTATGCACGACTCCTTTTCTGTTTGTATCCCTTGAGAAATTAGGAATCCTAGGAATGATTCTCCTGCAGTCTGCTGCCAAGTCCCGATTCCAGTGTAGCCCATGAGTAGAAAGGCCTCTGCTCCTAAAGGAAACTGAAGCATCAGCATCCTCAAATGTTAAAATGTATCTGAACACAGAAAAGAGAGTAGGAAAATGCAATGTTTGTCAGTCCTCACAGCTCAATGAGGTAGGAAGCGGGGTGTATGAGCCACAATGAAAAGTGCTAAACAATGAAAGTTTTGGTCTGATTTGGAGATTTCACTATGCCTGTAGGATTTCACTAGGTCTGTAGGAATGTGTTGAATGGATGGAAGAAGGAAGGAAGGAAGGATAGATGGATGGATAGATGGATGGGTTGGTGGGTGGATGGATGGATGGATGGATGTGATATGGATGGATGGATGGACCCTCATTCTCAGGCTCTCACGTGTCCATGGATTCAGTGCTTCTCTCAGTTCAGGTGACCTCTCTCAGCTGGATAAACAGGACAGGGAAACAGCCATCTTATGTGAAAGAGGGTTAAGGCTTTTGGAAAGAGTGTGGGACTTAGGGGCTTGGAGGAACCATCCCGTGTTTGGAGTTAGTACGTTTTCTAAAGAACACATTTACAATTTATTTGTGTGGTACAGGAAACAGTCAGAAATGCGTATCGGTTGTCATCAAGTTGATTGCAACTCACAGCAACTGCGTGTGTGTCGAGGTGGAGCTGGGTTTCCCAGAGTTTTCAATGGTAACTTTTCAGAAGGAGATCACCAACATTTTCTTCCAAGGCCCCTCTGCATGGACTGGGACTGCCAATCTTATTATGGCTGGCCACCAAGCACTTAACTGTTTCTACTGCATCTTCCTTATCCTTCAAATAAAAAAACCAAACTCACTGCCATCGAGTCGATTCGAATCACAGACACCCCTCCTTGGATTCCGAGGCAGTATCCCCTTGGAAGTAGATTGCCCAATCTTCCTTCCAACGCTTATCCTCTAAGTCTGCATGTTTCACTGAGACATACCAAAGGTTACACAGGAGTGCCTAACAATGGTTGACCATCAACTCAGCGATGCCGCAAGCATCTCCCCTCATGGATGTGTTTATGAACGGGAATTTTTTTTTTTTAATTCAACTTCTTTCCACACTTTGGCACTCCTAATTCACAGCAGTACATTTCATTTAGGTCTATTATCTAAGTAGCAAATATCAGCTTTGCCTCAACTCTACTTGGCACGTCAGGGTCCTCAACAGTGAACATCAGTTGCCAAGGATAAAATTCAGCATTTGCATACAAGGCTTTGGTATGATGCTTAATTTGGCCTTAACTTGATCATTCTGCCTTTCTCATCTCTCTCAATTTCTACAACTATCACCGAAGGGAAAGACCAGGCTTCCCTGTTTATCTGGAAAATGAATACATACATATATATGTTATGTCATCACTTGAGGCATGTAGAAAATGAATGTACTTTAAAGGTGTATAATCATTGTGTACAAATAACTACAGAACACTAGAAAAACACGAATGATTAATAAGGCAATTAGCTTCTTTAAATTAAAATGAAATAAAAGATTAAAAGCAGCGTCTAAAATTAAATCATGAGACAAATGACGATAAATCTTGTGACCACAGTTTACTTGATGTGTTGGAGAAAACTAAGAGGACTGGGCAGTGATGTTTCCATTTAGAGGCTGTTTATTATTTCAAGTGGGAAGCAAGTCTCAAACTATAAGCACTTCCTTTGTTTTGCTTTTATTACAAAAAGAGACAACAGATGAATTTTGGCCTGGCCCATTTCAATCTATTTTCTTTGTTGTGAGAATTATTCCATTCCAAGGCAACTCTAAGGCAAGAGAAGCTATCGCTGTAACAGGAAATTAAATACAGCAATTAGCCTGAGGGTACCCATAACTGAGAGCACAGAGCTTCCCTCTCAAAGGACAGCAGCTAATTCAAAGCAAACGCATAAACAAAATGTAAATAAACACAAGTCAAAACTATGCCCCGCATATAAGCCAAACAGGCCAAATGATGGTACTGCAAACCAAGTGAACCCCACTGCCATTGAAAGGTTCACCATGAGATGAGAAAATGATGCTCTGTGGCAAAAATAGGAGTCAGTGCTGAGTCAGGAATACAAAACACCCAAGTTCACTAATCAACTGACCCTCACCTGTCACCACAAGCTTCTAACATTCACGCCTTCTTAGCACACATTTCCTCTGTCGTAAATCAATGTCAGGAATCCAGAAGCTCAAGGTCACTGAGGTTAAAAGAAAAGAATGTCATGATGGCACCTTGTGAGTGTTCCCTGGGTGGCATGACTGGTTACATGTTTGACAACTGACAGAAAGGCTGACGGTTCAAACCCACCCAGAGGCACCTAGAAGAAAGGCCTGCAGAAAAATTACCACTGAAAATGCCATGGAGCATAATTCTACCCGACATACACAAGGTTTCCGTGATTCGGAACCAACTCAGCCCAGGGGGCACAGTTCCACTCGGACACACATGGGGTTTCCGTGATTCGGAACCGACTCAGCAATGACTATTTTTCCCAAACAACTCAAAGGGCAGTTTGCTTGTTGCTGGTGGTCTCTTCCAGACAGACTTAGGTTTGAGAGCAGCTGGGGGGATGGGGTAGGCGCCTGTTGGGATCATGTACATGGACTGCCTTTTCCCTCCCTCACTGATATATATGTCAGCTGTTTCATGAGCTGATGGTTAAAATAATTCTCACGCTCCATGTTTCCTCTCCACATACTCCAACTTTTGATCTACACACAGGCAATCTTGATGTGTGATGAGAAGCAGTCACTAACATGGGCTTTCTTCTCACACAACAGCACAGTCAGCCAGGGTGGAATATTTGATGTGTGAGTTCTTTGTGGTACAGAAAGGGCCTGGTCACTTACTATGGAACTAACCTGCACACACCCAAAGCTGTGTGTGGGTTTGAGTCAGATGTCCACCCAGCCTCCACTTGGTTTTTAAGGAAATAAACAGTCTGCAGCTCTGGTAGCGCAGTTCCTAAGGCACTTGACTGCTAACCAGGAGGCTGGCGGTTCAAACCCACCAGCCACTCCTCGGAAGGAAGATGGGGCAATATACTTCCGTAGTGATACGGCCTTGGAAACCCAAGGAGGGGTTGCTATGAGTCGGGGCTGACTCCATGGCAAACAACAACAACAAGAACAACATGCTTAAAATTAACAATCACACTTAGTGGAGTTCAAACGATGCACCTTGTTGTTTGTTTCGCATTAATAGAGCAACACACAACTACGGAAACAACTTCTGAATCACAGTGAACAGGCTTCCTTCACTACGAAAGTGAGTGACACACATGCACCGTGGCATTTCCTCCAGTTTCAATGCGTGGAGTGGGGTTTCCTCAGAGCCAACAG
>NW_006922180.1:797057-797617 GCF_000298275.1 Orycteropus afer afer
AATTCAATTCATAATAAAACACAGATACAAATCCCATCTCAGCCTAATATGGTCTTAGAATAATATGAACATAAAGTCTATCTTCTGTGTGGTGGGCAACAAAGGCTGTAATCTCATTTTAATTAAACGTCAGTGCGAAGTCCCATCCACGTTTATCACGCGAACTCTGCTGACCATGTGAGAGAAGAACCCAGGCAGCGTGTGGTATCTGTGGGCACTGTCCCCAGCGCTCACTCCTTTTAGCATCAGGAACACTGTGCATCATTTCTGACGCTGTGTTGCACTACGAATAACATATATGGGGATCTGTCACAGGGCACTTGGCACGGGCATCTCCCAGTGGGACAGCTGCACTAGTGCCACATCTTCACACGTAGGCCCACACGTGGCAATGGTGAGGATGGTTCCGCACACGGGGTCACTATGCATGGGAACCAACCGGAGGCCACATAATGACAACAACAAGCGCTACATCACAGTAGCAGGTCAATGGAAGGCAGAAAACTCCTCAGAACTGAGTTCAGACCGTTACGTTATGTCTTCCTTTTTTCCGAGAAACC
>NW_006922180.1:798622-799764 GCF_000298275.1 Orycteropus afer afer
ACACTCACATATATTAACACATATATACACTTACGTTCACAGACACACACAGTCACTCATGCAGGTGGGCATGGATGCCTCCATCTCCAACCTCCACTATCATTCTTTTAGGACTTCAAGTGGTACCTACCCAATTCCACATGAGAAGCTGAAACTCTTGAGAACAACAGCACTTGCTCATGGATACTGTACGCAGCACACCGATAGCGTCACTGCAGAAAACAGGCATATATTTACTGTAGGGTAACACATTTGTGGCAAAGGGAATGCATATGGGGGTCCACCGTTTTGATATGAAATGTGTCTCCAAGGATGAATTTCTCAAAGAAGAAATAAAATAGGTGGCTACTAACAGCACACTCAGACAACAGTAATCGTACAATGATGATGGTGATGGTGAAGATGATGATGATGATGGTGAAGACACCAATGATGGTAACCGTGAAGACACTTATGTGATGATGACAAGAAGTTCTGGATCCGTGGTCTGTAGGGCAGGGACTCTGGTTTTGCCCACGTTTAGTCCTCAGCCCAATGCAGGGGATTCAAGAGACGGTATGTTCAGTAGGAAGAGTCCCGACTCAGACGCCAAACTGCCCTCCTCAATCACAGTACTTACAAGCCATGCAATAGTGAGTGAATCAATTAGCTTCCCTCTGCCTCATGTCCCCCACTTCTGGAAATACGGTAGAATAACAAAATCTGTTCCATGAGCTCCTACAAATATTAAATGAGTAGACATAGATAGATAGATACATTGATGGATGGACGGAGGGAGGAAAGGAGAGAGAGCAAGAGAGACAGAGAGAGACCGACCTGAATATTAAGTCTGAAACATGACAGATACCCCATGTATTAGCTATCAATAGTCCTGCCAGGCAGTGGGCCTCAACAGTTTTGAATAAGTAAGCAAATGCATGAATGAACACATGTGTCAGCCATTTTGACTAAGTTGGTCAACAAGTTATGCCATTAACTACTATCCTGGCAATCCGATGGATACAGACTGGGCAGATGCTCTAAAGCCTCTACACATGCAACTCACTGCCACAGAGTTGGACCCAACTCATAGCGACCCCTCCTTGGGTTTCCAAGGCAGTATCACTATGGAAGTAGATTGTCCAACCATCCTTCTGAGGAGT
>NW_006922180.1:816032-820630 GCF_000298275.1 Orycteropus afer afer
AACTGGTAAGCTTACAAGCGAGCTTAGTTTATCTGTTAGAACTTGAAGAAAAGACTTCTTAAGTGGAAGGTGACCCCCATTATTCGAGAGAAGTGGTGCCAGGGGGCCATGACTGTGGGACCCACAAGGTTGTTGGCATCACCACCCTGGGCTCCCACCAGCTCCATGCTGGCTGGAGGTGGACACGCTCCTACTGGGGACACTCCCCTCTCAGTTCAGTTTGTTTGTGGAGTCCTCTCCCCACTGGGGAAATTCTTAGAGGGCAGGATCCAGACATCTCCCAGTGCCTTACTCCCAAAGGGTCTGGCCTGAGAAGGTGCGAGGAAACTCATCTGAAGTCCTTGCCTAGGTGGAAGAACTTCCCTCACACAGGGAAGGTGTGAGTTGCTAAGGAACCTAAGGGTTTAATTTATTTTGCTGAAGGTACTAAATTTACAAAGACATTAACCCACTGTGTCAGATAACTAGCACTGCTATGATAGAAATACCACAAGTGGGTGACTTTAACAAACAGAAATTTATTCTCTCACAGTTTAGGAAGCTACAGGTCTGAATTCAGGATGCCAGCCTCTTTCATCTCTGGGGGAAAGTCCTTGTCTCCTTTCACCATCTGAGGGCCCAGCACCCCTTAGCAGTCACCAGGTATCTCGGCATCCATCTTCCCCTGGGTCTAGGAGGTTCTCAGCACAGAGATCCCAGGTCCAAAAGGCATGTTCTTCTCCTGACTCTTCTTTCTTGACGGTAGTAGGTCCCCACTTCTCTGCTAGCTTCCGCTCCTCTCTCCTCTCATCTCTTGTAAGATAAAAGGTGATGCGGGCCACACCAAAGGGAAACTTCCTGCACATGGGGCCAGGCCTAAGGCCTGAGTTAGGGTGTTGCATCCCACCCGAATCCCCTGACAACTGACAAGCTGACCACAGCAGATCACACCATGGAGGAGCATTACATCATCATGTAACTGCCAAACTGCATCATTCCTTAACTGCCAAACCAGTGAGCACCATGGTCCAGCCAAGGGGACACATGGTTTGGGAACAGGACCCAATCCATGGCAGTCGTATTCGAGAGAGCTTCCCCACTTGGTGGTCTCTGTGCAGCTGTCAGCCACGCTCTCGCTCAGCCGTTTGGCGGCAGGAGGAAGCCCGGCCAGAACCAGGAGAGAGAGGGGGCTCTTCCAGGGCTGGTGTCTCTCATCAAACAGGTGGTAGAATCTTTCTAGAAACCAGAGGGGGGTCTCATCTAACACACCTGCTGCTCTGTGAGGGAACCCTGAGAGCCCACTTTGTCTGAGAGGAGGAGGAAAGGGTCCTGGCAGGGTACCACGTTATGAGATCACACTGTTTTCCTTCTTGTTTTTCTGCCTTTGTAATTATTTCAACATTTCATGACTATATACATTAAGCAGTACAAAATTTCAAATTAGAGAATAAGACTGAAAAAAGAAGACACTAAACACCGAGTCAAAACCAAACATAAAAGATAATCCTGGGCCACGGACCTGCAGGCTCCAGAAGCCATGGGTAAACGGGTGGAGTCAATGGGACTTTCTCCCACAGGAAAATTCACCTGACAACCAGCACTGCACTTGTTGGTTACATGAGGACAATGGTAGGTAGAAAACAGGAGGATCTGATGCTTCTGTGAAAGGGACCAGCCCCTCCCTCCTGCTCTCTCCCAGAGCACCTGAGAGCACGTGTCACTGTCAGTCACTCTCCCTCCTGACAGTAGGTGAATCCAGGGTACATCCTCAAGGCCTGACCACCTGCGCTTTTGAAATGGGATCACCCAGGAAGACCCTGCCCCTCGCTCCAGGTTTCCTGGAAGGAGATTAGCATAACTGCAGGTACCACCCAGAAAGATACTAGAAAATGAGTCCTTTCATCCTGCCACTGTGAGCCTAGTGGCTTACAGCCACTGACCTTACGGAGCATGGGACTCCCGTCTGTCGTTGTGATCCCGTCAGTGGCTGGCCTGTGGTGCATCTCACGGAGGCCTAGCATCATCCAGTAGAAAGCTCTGCTCACTTGCTTTGTCTGTGGAGAGCTTTGGGTCTGGGAATAGATTTTAAATATGTTTCCCCAACAGTAGCTGAATTCCTGCCGGATGATTGGGGCATTATTTCCAGAAGAATAACTTCCTCATGAAGAGCTCATCACCGAGCCGGTTATATTACTGGTATTTTCCCGTTCCTGGAGCTCTGGTGGCACAGTGGACAAGCTCTCAGTGGCTAACGAGAAGGCCACCAGCTGTTCCTAGAAAGATGAGGCAGCCTGCTTCTGTTGACACGACCGTCTGGGAAACCCATGGAGCAGTTCCCCTCTGTCCCATAGGGTCGCTATGACTCACAATCTAGTCAATGGCAGGAGTCTGGTTTCTTTTCACGCTGTTAACCAGTTCAGGACTGGAGGGAATTAGCAATCCCAGGTGTCTAGATGCAAGGATCCAGTCCATAGATTGGTTTTCTTCTACACTTTTATTAAGAGGGAGACAAGATAAGGCGATTCGGTCAGGTCTAAAACCAAGCAACTAAAACCAAACACCAGCACAATAGGCAGCCCTGACCATTTTGGCTGGGTACACTCACTGTAGCCAACAGGGCTCCACGGCGCATTCCGAGGTTGGTCACGATGCTGTAAACGATGAAACACAGCAAGTGCTGCTCCTTCAAACGGGTATTTTCTCCGCGTCATCTGAGCTCAGCTGCACTGACTGTTTGGAAAGTACACAGACTTGGTCCTCTCAGTCATGGGAAATTAAGGTCCATGGTTTTACTTTATTCTTCGGAATTTCACTCCTGACTCCCAGACCTATGTGCCAGGTGCTTAGCCAGGGGCTGAGGTTTGAGCCAGCCCTGCTGTTGGCCAGGGATGGAGGGGTCACCAAGCTTTACCTGCAGGGGGCCAGAAAGAACCCTTAGGTTTCCGGGCCACTTCCAGCCCCCTGTGCAGGGCGGTCCAGGCAACACCTGACTCATGGGAAGGCTTCCTTCTGAACTCAGGAGTTTCAAGGGCCAGCAACAAGTAGACTCCTTTGATTTCTTCAATAATTTAAATATTTGAAACCCTGTCTTAGCTCAGAGACCACACCACAGCAGCACCGGGCTGAGTCAGGACCTCGGAGCGTGGTTTTCCAACCCCCAGTTTGTTGTATCCAAAGAAGGAAGCTTTCCTTACATGCTTGTGTTCCTTGTTGCAAAATCATCTCTCTGTCACCTGATGTGTCATGAAACTCTCTTTAAAAAAATGAAGAATTTCTTCTCAAATTTCAGTTCACGGAAACACTTCCATCCTTCATCACCTTGGTGTGTTTGGCCCCAAACGGAGGCACCTGGTTCCAGGCTGACCTTCATTCCAACCTGAACCTGCTCCAGGGCGGAGCAGATGACAAGGCACCCTGGGTGCAAAATCAGTCCCTGTCAGGGGTGACAGCGGTGTCCCAGGGACCCACCACCAGGCAGCCACAATGGATGAGCCCGGGCTCCAGAGACCCAGGTACCCAGGGGATTAACACAAACACCAGCAACCAGCAGGCCGTGTGCGGATTGGGGGTCTGTATCACAGGTCACAAGGTGATCATGACACCCCAGAACTTACAGCTGAGAGACCACAAACATTTCAAAATAGCTTTTCCCTAATCTGCAGACCTCTGGGGCTGGAGGGATAAGCGTTTCCACAACATCAGCTTCACGGCCGGCGTGGCATAAGCATGCCTTCCCTTCTGAGGGCCAGTTACACAGGGCAGGAGTGGACGGCAAGCAACTGACAGCAGTCTGACCCACTGTCCCTTATTTGCTAAGGAAAATTACGGTTTAACAAGAGTCCAGCTGCAAAACAGAAAGGAGACTTGAGGGAAACAGTGTAAGCCAGGCCTGGGGCCGCCAGGGTAGGGAGGCCAAATGCCTCAGTGCAGGTTTGCTTACAATGCAGCCTTCTGTAGTTGGCAACATACCTCCTCTGTAATTACTGCTGTCTCCGGTGAGAGAGGAACCATGACAGTGTAAGAAGACGGTTTCCAAAGTCAGGCAACGATATGTATCAATAAAGAGTCTCACTGACTTTGACCTTGTGTTTTGCTAGATAGAGGATAAGCTTGGCCTTGATTCTGCCAACACTTGGGGATGCACAGTAACACTACATGCTTTAACTGAAATGTGCAATCGTACTCGCATGATTGGGCAAAACTTCTTGTGTAATAAGTGAACACGCTCACTGTGTGAGCAGCTTGCCAAAGAGCACACGGACATTTCAAAACCAGTTGTTTTCTGATTCCAAACATCTGTTCTTCCCCTAAGTATTGATGGCATCCAGATGAGAGACGACATATCTTCTCAGGGGGAAGGAGTTAACCCAGCATTTCAGCCTCCAGTTTACAAGTAATTAGTGACAATCTAATTGGAATTTAAGGTGTTTCACTACATTAATAAATAATTAACACCAGTATCTAAACTTCTTTTCTTTGGAGAAAGATGGGGCCGTCTGCTTCTGTGAAGACTGACAGCCTTGGAGACCCTGTGGGGCAGTTCCACTCTGTCCTCTAGGGGCGCTGTGAGTCAGAATGGACTCCACGGCAGTGGGTGTGGTTTGGGCTTTGCTTCTGTG
>NW_006922180.1:821270-837344 GCF_000298275.1 Orycteropus afer afer
CCAAAGCCCTCGGTGCAGTGCCTCACACAGCCCCACCCTGCAGCCACACTGGCCACCCAGCTCTTCATTCTACAAAGAACAGCAGCTCGGGTGTGTCCCAGCTTCACTCCTTCCACCTAGAGCACTGACGTCTCCCTGGCTACTCAGAAAGTTCATTCATTCCTTCAGTCAACAAGAACCAACATGATATCAACACTTCATCACTTGATTCAATATCTACAAAGAAACAGTCTATAGTTCTAGATTCTGTACATGGGACGGAAATTTTAAATAAAGTTAAGTATGTGGGAAGAACTATTTTTGTACTTCTCCTTAAGGCAGATGTAACACACACACACACACACACACACACAAAACATTTGTAGAGGTCTCTTCCCAAAAAGAATTGGTCAATGTTCATACATTTCTGGAGGTGGCAAATGATCAAAAACCGATGACATTGAAGGAAGAAGTCCAAGCTGCACTGAAGGAACTGGCAAAGAACAAGGCTCCAGGAATTGATGGAATACCCATTGAGATGTTTCAACAAATGGATGCCCCACTGGAAACACTCACTCGGTTATGCCAAGAGATTTGGAAGAAGCTACCTGGCCAATTGACTGGAAGAGATCCATATTTATACCCATTCTAAAGAAATGTGATCTCAAAGAATGTGGAAATTATTGAACACTATCATTAATATCACATGCAAGTAAAGTCTTACTGAAGATAATTCAAAAATGGATGCAGCAATATATTGACAGAGGGCTTCCAGAAATTCAAGCTGGATTCAGAAGAGGGCATCGAATGAGGGATATCAGTGCTGATGTCAGATGGATCCTAGCTGAAAGCAAAGAATACCAGAAAGATGTTTACTTATGTTTTATTGACTATGCCAAAGCATTCAGTTGTGTGGATCATGACAAATTATGGATAACACTGAGAAGAATGGGAATTCCAGAACACTTGATTGTGCTCATGAGGAACCTGTACACAGAGATCAGGAGGCTGTCATTTGAACAGAACAAGGGGACACTGCATGGTTTAAAATCAAGAAGGGAGTGCATCAGGGTTGTATCTTTTCACCATACTTATGCAACTTGTATGCTAAGCAAATAATCCGAGAAGCTGGATTATATGAAGAAGATCATGGCATCAGGCATGGAGGAAGACTCATTAACAACTTGTGATATGCAGATGACACAGCTTTACTTGCTGAAAGTGAGGATGACTTGAAGCACTTACTGATGAAGATTGAAGACTACAGTCTGCAGTATGGATTACACCTCAACATAAAGAAAACAAAAATCTTCACAACTGGTCCGATAAACAACTTCCTGGTGGATGGAGAAAAGATTTAAGTTGTCAAGGATTTCAAATTACTTAGTTCTGCAATCAACACCAGTAGAAGCAGCAGTCATAATATCAGACGACAAACTACATTGGGCAAATATGCTTCAAAGGACCTCTTTCAAGTGATGAGGAGCAAGGATGTCTCCATGAAGACTAAGGTGCACCTGACCCAAGCCACGCCTCTTATGCATGTGAGAGCTGGACAATGAATAAGGAAGACAGAAGAAGAGTTGATGCTTTGAAGTTATGGCGTTGGAGAAGAATGCTAACAGTGCCATGGACTGCTAAAAGGACTAACAAACCTGTCCCAGAGGAAGTGCAGCTGGAATGCTCCTTGGAAGCAAGAATGGCCAGACTTCGTCACACCTACTTTGGTCATGTTGTAAGAAGGGACCGTTCCCTGGAGAAGGATGTCACGCTTGGTAAACTGGAGGGTCAGCAAAGAAGGCCGTCGGCGAGATGGACTGACAGTGGCTGCAACGACGGGCTCACGGGTAGCAAGGGTCACGTGTAGTGGGGCTGGCACCGGACTGGCAGTGTTTCGTTGTGCTGTGCGTGGGGTCGCCATGAGTCAGAGGCGACTCGACCGCACCTAACAACAGCTTCCCAAGTAAGATAAGAGTGATTCTTTACAGGTATTTATCACTTTAAGGTTCAAATCTGGAATTTCTTACCCTTTTTATAGTAGCAAAACTCTTGCTCGAAGCTTCCAAAGGCCTGGGGAAGGTCAGCGCGTTCAGTGCAGCATCCCCGTGTGGGCTCACGGCCGGGGCAACATCAGTGTGAGCACTGCGCCGCCTGAGGGCCTTAGAGAGACACTGGCTGTAGGAAAGGCTCCTTTTCTAAGGCAGGAAACCTCTCCTGTGGGCGTTCACTTTGCTTCTGAAGTCAACAGGGAGGCCGGAGGCAGTTGGAAAACAAGCTTGTGTCTTTGAGAGAGATATCTGCCCTCAGGACACTGGGGAGAAGGTGTCCTCAGGGCAACCCCAGCTTACCTGCTCCAAGCACCTGCCTGGGTTGGTTGCCATGGCTGCCAGGAGCCAGCGTGCTGACTGGATGCCCCAGGGGGACCCCATACCCCAAAGGGAGATTTCCTGTGTAAATCAGGAAATGTGCTTCCAGTGTAAATTACAAAACGCCCTGGCGGTCCACGAGTCAGTCTCAGGACTGTCAGCCCTGTGAGTCCCCCTGGGGACCAGTGAATTTCGTTATTGTCAGAGGGACCAAGGATCATTTGAAAGCAGACACACCTGAGCAGATGCTGCCAGTGACCCAGGTGTCCCCTCTGCCTTAACGCTGTCCCCTGTTGACAGGGCATTTGGTTTTACGTGACACTCTTAGCAAAACCTTCTGTTCCTTCTGAGGTTGCCTGTTTGCTTCAGACATCATCAGCCTATTGTTCAATGACCTGATTGTGACCCACAGGCTTCCAGGAACGTGCCGGGCAAAACATCTGGGGCAGAAATGGCCACAGCGGAGGTCAGGGCCAGGCGGCCCCCTCCCCCAGTCACACCCAGGATTTGGACTCTTCCAGGGACGCAGGCTTTAGAGGGAGGGACGCAGGCATAATTTTGGAAAGTCCCTTGTGGGCGGAGTAGGAAGAGAAGCGAGTGCTGGGAAGAGAAACCTCGCCGATTTGGGAATCACCTGAGAGACGACCACAGGCCTGCTGGGTTCTCTCCGACCTGTGTCAGAGCAGGACTGCTCCGTGGGCTTGGTGACGGCTGCTTGGTGGGCAGCAGCGGGCCAGGCCCTTCCTCCAGGCACCTCTGCGTGGCGGGAGCCCCCACCCTTGGGTTAGTGGCTGAGCGTGTCCTGAGGAGGCTCCTTTGAAACATGCGTACCTGCTTCGGCAGAGTTGGGGGTCCCTTTCTCAGGAGCTCCTTTTGTAGCTTGCAGAGAAGAAAGCCCTACACACTCAGCTCAAGAAAGGGAGATCCGAGTCCATCCCGATCCAAATGCGTCATCCTCACAGCCGCCAAGGGGAAGCCAACCTCTTCTTACCAAGAAATTGTATTTTGTCTGACAATGGTTAACTTCATAAACATCCGAAGGTTTTCTCCACGGTGTGCACAGCAGAATCCTCATCGGGAAGGAAGGAAGGCGGCAGCTGGCCCCTCGGTGCCTGCTGCAGATGGCCCTCTGTCATCAGCAGCAACCGGGTAGCAGGAGCGAGGTGGCTCAGGGCTGAGGCTCCCACCTGCTCACCAAAGGGTTGGCGGTTTGGACCCCCCTCAGGAGAAAGACGAGGCAGTGGCTTCTGTAAACAAGCCTTGGAAGCTCGATGGGCAGTTCTACTCTGTCCTCTAAGCGTGCCGTCAGTGGAAATCAACGGGACACCAGTGGGTTTGGATTCTTTGATCTGAGTAGTTCTCCATGTCAGGGAATACAAGAGAGTAAACTGAACTCCATACGGTCCCCAAGTTTAATTAATCACGTACTCATACCTGCTTCCAAAACTATTTGAACCTATCACCTTACATATTGATAGCCATGTCTCTATCCAGTCTCCAGGGCCATAACTTGTCTTGTTGTTTGAAGGGAAAAGGGGATATTCTTCAATTTGCCAGTCTCTCTTTCCTCTCGGCATACTGTGCTCTGGTCTATTGTGTCCAGTGAGAAAGATGCTCTTTTTTCTGCAAATTTCCATGAACTGCGGACAGCCCTTGCCCACCTGTGAGACGTGGTTCCGAGCATGTACGTGGAAACCCAGCGTCAGCTGGTTGCTAGCGCAGCCCAGCAGCCAGGCATCCATCCCCACAAGAGCCTCTGCAGGGCCTGCCGCCGAGTGTGGACAGGGACGGAAGGGAGACGCTTGACTGTCCAGGTGGCACCTGCTTTGAAGCCTGCCCGCCATCACTCAGCCCACCCACTGCCTTAGGGATAAGTTGAGCAGCCAACCCCTACGGGATGCTTTGATCCCCTGTAAGAAGGTTAATGTCCCGAATGACTGGTGACTTACTGTCAATAAAATATTGACATTTCAGTTACTTTTAAAAGGCAAAAATGGAGAAGACCAGATAATACGAGGCCTTCACTTTGGCATCCTGGTTGCCAGCTCACGGGACTCAGTTTAGCGGGGTCAGCTGCAATGGATTCGAAACCAGAAGAGCTGGAATTGGATCCCGGCTGCTCCGTCTATTGGCGGTGGCCTGGAACGGGGGGTCGTCCTCCACAACCTTGATTTCCTGGCTCAGCAAATGGGGAAACAACACCAAGCTCTTAGGGCTTCTATGTAAACTAAGACACGATGTATTTGAAAGAGACTGAGGAACCAGAGGAGGCAGACAGAGGTGCGGGTTTTACCCCAGACACCGGGGAGAGCGACGGTGGCAGGCTTCCTGCTCCCGACACGGAGCAGAGCTGTAGCGACTGCTGTGGAGTCTGCGTCCCCCAAAATGTGTGCGTATAAAGCAAGGCCGTGAGTGCACAGCCGGTGCCAGCCCGCGCCCAGCAACACGCACACGTCGGCCTTCTGCTCCGGAGCAGGGCATTCACCCACAGTTCAAGCTGCGCACTGGGTGACTTTCAGTCTCTGGTCGGTCTCTTATCAGATCTGATTAAATCATCCTGATTGTTTAGGGTGCTCCGGCACCCCAGTCCCTAAGGCATCTGACTGCTAATCAGAAGGGTGTCGGTTTCAAACCCGCCAGCCACTCTGAGGAAGGAAGACGGGATATCTATGTCTGTGAAGATTTACCCTCCTAGAAACCCTTCAAGGAGCTCACTATGAATTGACTCAGTGGCAGCGGGCTGGGTTTTTGGCGGGGACTGTTTGTTTTTAATCTCAGAACGTGGCAGGAAGGGCTCACATGGCCACCACACGCATCGGCTCTGCCCTGCTCCTGCTGTCTGTCCTTGTGTTCTCGGCGCAGCGTTGATGCCAAGATTTCTCCAAGATCTTCTTCAGCCACTTCTCCTTTAGTTAAACAGACAAATGCCCGCTTCTGTCATCTCCTCGTCTCTGCAGGGACTCCTGGCACCACGTGTAAGCTATGGCCATGTGACATGGGGAGAAAGCACAGACAGAAATGACAATCCATACGGTAAGTATAAGTGATGCTTGCTTCACGTCTATTGTTGAGCTTGAAGTAGAGCTGAATCCCTCCTCCGACCGATACTATTCCACACTCACGGGCTGCAAGCACCTGCTGCTGGGGACCACTCACCTGGAGGAACCCAGAGGCCACAATAAAACAGACAAATGCATCTGTATTGAAAAAAGAACACCCAGCACCATGCAATCCTCACATGATTGCTGTTAGACTACTAATAACCAAAGTTTTTAGTATCATCAAGAAGGTGCATTTCAAAGATTTGAAATTTCCTCATCTATTGCATACCTCAAGGTACAGCGGTTAAGGCACTCAGCTGCTAACCAAAAGGTTGACGGTTCAAACCCACCAGCTGCTCCATGGGAGGAAGATGAGGCAGTCTGCTTCCGTGAAGACTGACAGTCTTAGCAACACTCTGGGGCTGTTCTACTCTATCCTGTAGCAGCGTGTGAGTCAGAATCAACTTGATGGCAGTAGGTGGGTCCTGTATACCTCATTTGTAAGATAATATTCCCCCAAAACTTTCAAAGATATATTCAA
Organism: Orycteropus afer afer; assembly: GCF_000298275.1. Classification (NCBI taxonomy): domain Eukaryota; kingdom Metazoa; phylum Chordata; class Mammalia; order Tubulidentata; family Orycteropodidae; genus Orycteropus; species Orycteropus afer. The sequence continues at coordinate 827,198 of NW_006922180.1, forward strand.
TGTTTATAATTTTCATAATAGTACCAAATTATAAACAGGACTTTGTTCAATTCCAAACCAAACCAAACTCACTGCCATCAAGTCAATTCTGACACAGCAACCCCCACTGGGTTGCCGAGGCGGTAAACATTCAGTGAAGTAGATTGTCCCATCTTCCTTCTGCAGGGCCGCTGGTGGGTTTGACAGCCACCCTTCTGGTTAGCAGTCCGATGCCTTAGTCACTGCGCCACCAGAGCTCCTTTAGGTGAGATTTATTTAAATATCCACATAGTGGGAGACTTCTGATAGCTTCAACAGAAGCGGACACGGTAAGCACACTTGACAGGATGTGATGTGTGAAGGCGGCTTCTGCTTATCCACACAGTCGGAGGCAGGGTTTGCTCTCAGATCATAATTGATAGCACTTAGCACCCAGGCATTCGATAAATATCTGAGGGTCTGAGTACCACAGAATCAGGGCGCCATCACTCAGAAACCACCCACCTTTAATATTAATGATGGTCATTAAATGTGGGGCAGCTACACCACCTCACAGACAGTAGCCCACCCTCAGAGGGCTGTGGGCCACACTTCTCAGACTGACCATCAGTCCACAGTTGGTTTTCAGAGCATGGCCCCACAGATCTTCCTCAGAAACCTCGTGTGTGAGTCCTTTGGAAAGTGCGGCCTACCTTGGCAGAAGGATTCTGCACCGAAAATTCCAGGTGGCCCTGGAGCTCACTGCTAAGAAACCCCAGTGGCTGTCGCTGAGAACAGACTAACATGCTCTATTATAGCCTCCTGTTAAAATTCCATTAATATTAAGCGAAAGTGCACACGTACATCCCAGAACCATTTTTCTCTCTCTTGTTTGTCTCGGGGTGGGAATTACTCATGAATAAACCTGTTTTATTTAGTGGGCATCACACTAGCTACTAATACCAGGTGGTGTGCAGGTGAGGTGGTGTGCGGGTGAGGCAGTGTACAGGTGAGGTGGTGGGTGTGCAGGTGAGGCGGTGGGTGTGAAGGTGAGGCGGTGTACAGGTAAAGCGATACGCAGGTGAGGGAGTGTGCAGGTGAGGTGGTGTGCAGGTGAGGCGGTGTGCAGGTGAGGTGGTGTGCAGGTGAGGCGGTGTGCAGGTGAGGTGGTGTGCAGGTGAGGCGGTGTGCAGGTGAGACGGCATGTGTGCAGGGGAGGCGGTGTGCAGGTGAGGGATGGCACAGGCAGGAGGACGCACCCTATGCCACTTCACCCCAGAAGGGGAGACAGACGAGGTCAAGAACAGTGAGGGGAGGAAGTTGCTTCATGTCTCCAAGGCCCAGATGCCGCTTCAGCCTGCAATATGCTTCCCCTCTGCCTCCCATGAGCTGGCACGTGGCGATAAGTGGTACAACGTGTAGGTCACAGGGGTGGGCGGGTCCACTCAGGGGTAGGAGCACTTTCTTGACTTTACACACTCTTGGCTTCTGCGCACTGGCCCACCAATGGTCAAGTCAAAGAACCAGGTTCACCAAGAAAGCAACCCAAACAAACCCGTGTCTGGGGAGGAGCCACCAGCAATACCGATGTGGACTTGCCTCCCTCCAGTTCTCCAGACAGCAGGCCCCATGTGATACAAACAGTTACACACCTGGCTGTCAGCCAAAGGTTAGAGGGTCAAGTCCACCCAGGGGTGCCTGGGAAAAGAGGCCTGGCAACCAACGAGCCGCTAAAAACCTTACAAAGGACAGTTTGACTCTGACACACACGTCACCATGAGCTGGGGCCAACTTGATAGCAAGTGGGTATTGGCTTTATACCTAAAAGACTGAAGAGGGTTGGAAGCACCCCTTACTCTCTGGTGACAGGGAGGGTCTCGTCTTTATTAATGTGTCTGGCACTATGTTCAGAGCGTGTGCACAGATCACCTCACTGGATCCTCTCTACAAGGCCATGATATACGCACCTTTTTGCAGGTAAACAAATCTGGAGAAATTCAGCAATTTCACTGGCATCCATAGGCTGGAAATGAAATCCTGGGGCTGAGAGAACAGTCAGGGTCCTTGTGTTTCAGTTTGTTTCCTTAAACGTTCAATTAGATAAAAATCCATTTCTGGAATGCCAAGGAAGCACCATCTCCACCTCATCTGCCTGCTGATGCCTGAAATTCTGCCATCAAAGATTTATCCCTCGGTAGGCAGCTACTCAACCTTCACTAAAATGAAAGTATGGCTGGTTACGGGATCATATTACGTGGTATCAATTTTTTAAGCCCCAGTGTGGCAGTTAGAACATTTTCACTGTGACAGAAAATTACCCATGAACTGACACAAAGGCCGTCTTCTGGGTGCTCTCCTAACCTGGAGTCTGGCCGACAGCAAGGCCACCACGGGTCCGTGGGACTCCAGCCTCTTCTAACACTTACACAGCAGTTTCTCCCCCGCAGCCTCCACCCTCAGGGACACCAAGGGCAGCGAAGCGTTCAGAAAGAACACGGCCACCGCAGTTCCTTCTCCAAGGGGCAGGAAGGTTTCTTTGTGTTTTTGTTTTACCCTCTAGAAGCTGGTCAAAGATCTTTTGCCACCAAAGACATCTTCAAAGTGTTAAAAACTAAAGATGTCATGGTCTTTTCAACTGTCTCATATGCATGCAAAACTGTACGGTGAAAAAGGAAGATTGAAGGAGAACTGACTTTGAATTTTGGTGTTGGTGAAGGATACTCAAGATACCATGGATGGCCACAGAACAAATGAATCTGTCTTGGAAGAAGTACAGGCTGAGTTCTCCTTAGAAGCAAGGATGGCAGGACTTCATCTTATGACTTCAGACACATCATCGGAAAGCCCAGCCCCTAAGATGAACAGATGGTTGGTGGGGTTCAGTGAACAAGAGGGAACCTTCAGCCAGACTGGTTGACACAACAGCTATGACGACGGGCTCCATGGAGGTGGTGCAGGGCCAGGCTTCATCCCATTGTCATAACATTGCCATGTGTCAGTGATGACAGGAGTGTGATTGACAAGGACAAGGAGAATCTCCTGTCCAGTCTTGCCTGATGTCTTACAGGGTTAAAGCGTTGCTGCACCATCTCCGAAGCTGGTCACTCCTGGGCCATCCAAAGCTCCCTGGCCATTAAGTGTATATTCTGGCAAAGAGAGTGGGGTTCTATTGACAAGATTAGTGTAGAAGACAGGATGGCTACAGGTCTCTAAGAACATCCCAGGGACTCTGGAAAACACCTGTGCCTGAGCCACATGGTAGACAAACAGGATCAGAACCGAGTGGAGGAAGAGGACAGCTGACATCAGATGTGTCAAGATCCCCAGATGGCTTTCATGTGACGCCGGGATGCAGAACCACTCAGGCTCAGACGCAGGCACAAGGGTCAATCCGCCACATAATCCACGTGGCTGCACAGTAACGTGTCCAAGTGGACATCAACCTTACACTTGGCCCTAGTATCGAAATATCAAGTGGAGACAGCAGGAAGGAAGTGATATGGGACGCTGATCATCTGAGGTAAGAAATTAAAGCCAGGAGGACTTCTGGTAAGATGGAGGAATAGGCAGACAAGACACAGACCTTCTTCAACAAAGAAAAGAAAAACCAATTAACAGAGAAACAGAAGATAATCCTTGAACCCTGAGCTTTGAAAGGAACTATATGGAAGTGGATTAGGCACCAACTATTGGAAAAACCTGAATGAAAACAGTGAGTACAGAGATAGTCCAAGCTGCAGACTGTCAGCTACTCTGATGAGACCAACAGCTTGAATATTTCAAAGTGGTGTTGGGACCTGAGAATTGACCTAAAGATCAGTCCCAGTCGCCAAAGGCTGCAGGGAAAACTGCTCTGGTGGTCTATGAGTAGGAAGGGAAACAGCAAGGAGGCAGACAACCTGAGCTGTGGACTTTCTGCTGTCCGAAGGGCGCAGACATTTTGATTGTTTACAAGTGGCAGCCATTTTGAATATTTAAAGTGACCCAGAGTGCAGCCATTTTGAATGTTTACAAGCAGCAGCCATTTTGGAGATTTAAGGTGACTGAGGGTGCAGCCATTTTGAATATTTACAAGTGGTGGCCATTTTGGATATTCAAAGTGACCGAGGGCACAGCCATTTTGAATGCTTACAAGTGGCAACCATTTGAGATTTTAAAGTGATAGCATTCTCATTCGGATTCCAGGGACCTAAGAACAGGCTCCATTTGCCAGGGGCAGCAAGGACATATAAGAAGTTGACAACAGGAAAGGAGATAAGTGGTGAGTGTGTAAGTGCTGTCAACTAGTGAACAGAGGGGCACAGCACAGTACCCTGCCTATATAGATAACATACAAACAAATCAAAGAAAATGAAAATTGTGGGCAAGTCACTCCAATGTATAATCACCAATTAAATATAAACACAATAATGTCACAATGCTTCAGAGACAACAGAGCATCACAGTCCACACAAAGAAGCAAGATAAAGCTGGGGAAACAAGGGACCAGGATACAGACCCAAAACACATCCCTGAGGAAGACCCAGCATTGGAACTCCCAGATAAGGAATTCAAAAGAATTATATTTAGGTATCTTCAAAGGATTGAGAGACAGACCAAGGAAAACACAGACAAAACCCTAGAAGAATTTTGGAAGAAAATACAAGAACAAAAGGACAAATAAATGAAAAATTAGAAATGATTCTAAATCTACAGATAGAAATCCAGAAGATTAATACTAAATTGTCAGAAATAGATAACACATTGAAAGGGCAAAGGAGTAGAATTGATGCAATAGAAGACAGAATTAATGAGACTGAAGACAAATATCTGAATACTTCTTTGCAAAGGGATTAATCAGAAAAAAAGATCAAAACAAAATGAAGAAAACCTAAGATTCATATGGGATATACCATCAAAAGGAATAACCTACATGTCACTGGAATTCCAGAACAGGAAGAGAAAAATAAAGCCACTGAGAAAACTGTCCAAGATTGGCTGGAGGAGAACTTCCCTGATACTGAAAGACGAGAATATATCCATTCAGGAAGTCCAACGAACCCCAAACAGGATAGACCTCAAAAGAAAAACACCAAGACATATCATCATCAAACTCACCAAAACCAAAGACAAAGAAAGAATCATGAGAGCAGCAGTAGAAAAATGAAAAGTTACCTACAAGGGGCAACCAATAAGACTAAGCTCAGATTTCTCAGCGGAAACCATGCAGGCGAGAAGGCAGTGGGATGGTATATATAGAACACTGAAAGAGAAAAATTTCCAACCAAGAATTATGTACCCAGCAAAATTGTCCCTCAAATATGATGGTGAAATTAGGACATTTCCAGATAAGCAGAAATTAAGGGAATTTGTTAAAATCAGACCAACCTTACAAGAGATGCTAAAGGGAGCCCTTTGGACAGAGAAGCAACAACAGGCAACAACAACTGACCATTAACACTCATGATGATATAACCCAGAAACCAACCCAGCTATGGAAGTATCCAAAGTAAATAAGCCTACAAGATTGTAAACAGGGAACAAGAGACATCAATTGACAAATGAGGACAACTACAAACCAAAAAGAGGGGAAAAAAACTGTGTCATTACAGAACTTCTAGATGGTAGGGAAGTCAAGACAACTACAAGATACAATGGACTGTTCTAAACTTGGGAAGAAAACTATAAATCACAGGGTAACCTCAAAGAAAAAATGATAAACCTTCACAAAAATATAAGTAAGAGGACCAGCATAAATATTCAGCAAATACTAAAACAATAGCAATGAAGGAAGTGATAACATGATTCATAAAGCAAATGAGCTCAGCATAGAAAATTATATGGAACAAAGAAATCCACACAATGAAAAAGCACATGACAAAAATGACAGCAACAAATTCATATTTGCTGATAATTACATATCTGGCAAGGGACTTATCTCTAAGATTGATGGAAAACTCCAATGCCTCAACACCAAAGGAATTAACAATCTAATTGAAAAATGGACAGAAGACATGAATAGACGCTTCACCAAGGAGGATATTCAGGTGGTCAGTTAATACATGAAAAGATGCTCACGATCATTGGCCATCAGAGAGATGTAAGTCAAAACAACAATGAGATATACCATCTTACCCCAGCACTGATGGCAAGGTTCAATAAGACAGAAAATAACAAATGCTGGTGGGGATGTGGAGAGATTGGGACTCTCATACACTGCTGGTGGGACTGTGAAGTGACACAATCACTGTGGAAAGCAATATGGCGATTCCTTAGAAAGCTGGAATTGGAGATACCATCTGACCCAGCAATCCCATTACTAGGTATATATGCTGGAGAGGTGAGAGCCAGGACAGGAACAGATACATGCATGCTCATGTTCATCACAGCACTATCTACAATAGCAAAAAGATGGAAACAACCTACGTGCCCATCAGCGGAGGAGCGGATGACCAAACTGTAGTCTATGCACATACTGGAATGCTATACAGCACCAAAAAATAATATAGAGTCTGCAAAATACCACATAATATGGATGAACTTGGAGGACATTATGCTGAGTGAAAAACATCAATCACAGAAGCACACATATAGTATTAGTTCGTTATTGTGGAGGGTCAAGGAAAGGTTTATATATGGAGGGAAACTTTCTTTGTTGGTTGCCAGGGGTGGGAAGGAACACTGCAAAAAAAAAAAAAAGAAAGAAAGAAAAAACAGCATTGACCCATGTCACTTTACTTTTGTGTATTTCACTGTACATAAATTACATTTCAATAAAATGCATTGGAAAAAAAAAAAAGAAAGAAATTAAAGCCAGGGACAGGGAGGAAGAAATGCGGAGCAAAGTGACATATCTGTCCTCACCTCACTTAACAACCAAAAACCCAAGCCAGGTGCCATCAAGGTGACTTCAATTCATGCTGAGCCCATGTGTGCCAGAGCAGAGCTGTGCTCCAGGGGTGGCAGGGGCTGCTTGGTTTGATTTGAGTAGTTGCAGGCCTTGCCTCTGACGCGCCTCCGGGTGGGCTCCCATCCTCATCCCTCCAGTTAGCAGCCCAGGGACAGCTAAACCCCCAGAGACTCCCAACAACGGTAAGGGCAGTAATGACACTTCACAAACACAAAGCTCTGCTGTTCTGAGTACTTTCTCGAGTCATATATTTTGTGTATGACGTGTTTTAGTTGAATCCAGAAATTTCAAGGTGGAATTTCTCTGCTACAGACAATGACCCTCTATGAGAAAGGAAAGGGAGAAACTCACATCCTAAAAGTCGTATCTCACTGGAGCGCGTTTGCTGCTTTGCCAGTCAAAATCCCACGGGGCGTTTTAGAGTTTGTTGTATGTAATTTAGCAAAATTCACCAAATATGGCCTAAAAGAACAGATAGATAGGTCCAGTGGAGACAATTTTTACAGAGGAGAATAAAGAGGCGGATTAATTCTGCATGTTATTAAAATGCATTTTGGTAAGACAGCATTTAATCACGGGGCGCTCATGCCGGAACAGTCAGGCAACTAAACGGCATGAAATGTGAGATAAGGAACTCGTGGCCCTGTGGTTAAGCGCTCCACTGTGAACCAAAGGTCAGGAGGTGGAACCCAGCAGCGGCTCCGTGGGAGGAAGATGAGGCCGTCTGCCTCCATAAAGGTAACACCGTTGGGATCCCTGTGGGGCAGCTCTACCCTGTCCGCACTGGGCGGCAGTGAGTCGGAACGGACCCAGCAGGCAATGGGCCTGTTCATGGATTGTTCATTACAGAAATACCATCCCCGTGGCTGTTACTCCAACCATGTTTTCCACTCCATCTTTCCCACAAGTCTGTAGAGGTGTTAAGTCACTGTTTCCCAGCAGCGATGAGCGTTCAAAGAACATCCGACTCAGGCCTTCTTGATGAACATTTGTGAAGTTTGTACCTGAACAGAACCACAGTGTTGTCCCAACAAACACCTGCAAACAGGAACGTTCACACTCTCCTCTCCGTCCCCATATCACCACAGGATGGGGAATTCTCTAGTCAAAATTGCCAGCCCGTTTTCAGAAGTCATGCCATTCAAATGGATAAGGAAACAATGCATTCACAGCTTAAGCATGGAAAAACATGAAGCAGAGTACACTGCAAACCAGAAAATACTAAACAACCGCTAACATGTACAAGAAAAGTTTGAACTGCAGCAGTGACCAAGTCTGCTTACACATGGACCTACAATACCGTACCCAGCAAAATTCCCAAATAATACTCTAAAAATCTAACATGCACCAAGAATATCCATACGTTCTCATTCATCAATTAATACCCATTATGAGTATATAAACGAGCTCTGGTGGCGTAGTGGGTAAGGCACTTGACTGCTAACCAGAAGGTTAGTGGTTCAAACCCACCAGCTGCTCCATGGAAGGAAGACAGGGTGATCTGCTTCCGTAAAGATTTACAGCCTTGGAAACCAGTGGGTGTCACCATGAGTCAGAAATGACTCAATGGCATTGAGTTTGGTTTTAGGTTTTATGTTGTTGTTGTTCTTCTTCTTGTTGTTATGTGCCGTGGAGTCGGACCTGACTCATAGTGACCCCTCCTCCTTGGGTTTCCGAGGCAGTACCACTACGGAAGTAGATTGTCCAACCTTCCTTCCGAGGAGTGGCTGGTGAGTTTGAACCGCCAGCCTTCTGGTTAGCAGTCAAGTGCCTTAGGCACTATGCTACCAGAGCTCCCAAGGTTTTATGAGCATATAAAATAACATTAGATAACTCCCAAAACAAATTTAGGAGAAAATATGTAGCAGAGAGAAAGACTTACCACACAATCTTAAATAAAAGGCAAGGTAAAATAATTACTGACTACAGTCACTAACTACGCTGAAGTGCCAACACCATGTTCCTGTGTTTGAAGGACAGCAATCTATATGTGTGTTTATGGGGAGGGGGTGCGGTTCTAATGTGTGTGTGTGTGTGTGTGTGTGTGTGTTTTCTGGTGTGTGTGTTTTCTGTTGTGTGTGTGTGTTTTGTGATGTTTGTGTGTGGGCAGGTGTGTTTTTTCTGGTGTGTGTGTGTGTGTGTTGTGTGTGTGAAGAGGTGTGTGTTTTCTGGTGTGTGTTGTGTGTGTGGAGAGGTGTGTATTTTCTGATGTGTGTGTTCTCTGATGTGTGAGTTTTCTGGTGTGTGTGTGTGGAGAGAGGTGTGTGTTTTCTGGTGTGTGTTATGTGTGTGGAGAGCTGTGTGCTTTCTGATGTGTGTGTTTTCTGGTGTGTGTGTCGTATGTGTGGAAAGAGGTGTGTGTTTTCTGGTGTGTGTTGTATGTGTGAAAAGGTGTGTGTTTTCTGGCGTGTGTTGTGTGTGTGGAGAGGTGTGTGCTTTCTGGTGTGTGTGTTTTCTGATGTGTGTTTTCTGGTGTGTGTGTGTGTGTGTAGAGAGGGGTATGTGTTTTCTGATGTGTGTGCGTGTGTATGTGTTTTCCTCTGAATATTCTTTCTTTTATGAAGAAGCTGAAATGTTTTGTCGAGTCACCCGCTGCCCCCTTAGGTTACCACAGACCGGCTGCCCAGACGGCAATGCTCATCTGTGTTGTAGAAGGGTGTCGATTTTACGGGACAACAGAGCCCATCTGTAGTTTATATGGGAGCGGCTGGCATCCTGTGTCTAAGGACAGGGAAGGGCAATTCTCATTAGTTGTACAGACAGTGCTGGATAACAACTTTGAACACCCAGTGATGGCGGGACCTTTCTGAGGACCTTCGGCCACCTCACTGTCCGTCAGGCTGTGGAGACTCACAAACAGACCCCACACTCACACGCCCACTGCTCCTTTCTTGCGGGGGGGGGGGGGGGTTCTAGCCAGAAGTCCTGAAGATAAGGGTTTTTGAAGGTATTAAATGATGTACCTTTAATCCAGCACACATGTGAAGGTGAGGACTCCTGGTGGCACTAAGCTGCCAACTGAGAGGTCAGCAGTTTAAGCCTACCAGTGGCTCTGGGACAGGAAAACGTGGCAGTCTGCTCCTAGGAAGAAGAGTAACCCACTGCCATGGAGCTGACCCACAGCGCCCCTAGAGGACAGAGGGGAACTGCCCACAGGGTCTCCAAGGCTGTCATCTTCACAGAAGCAAAGCCCAAACCACACCCTCTGCCTGGAGTCCATTCTGACCCACAGCGCCCCTAGAGGACAGAGTGGAACTGCCCACAGGGTCTCCAAGGCTGTCAGTCTTCACAGAAGCAAAG
>NW_006922180.1:838299-839672 GCF_000298275.1 Orycteropus afer afer
GCAGGCCGGGCCACCACTGTAAATAAAGGACGGTTGGCTCCTGCCACGAGGCGGGTGTGCTCACGCTCACCCTCAGCCCGGCCACCGCCACTGCCAGGCTGGCCCCGCTTAGCTGGGGGCTGTCCTCTGCCTCAAAGCGCATTCTGGACCATCCCTGGCCTTGACCTTGACCTGCTCGATGCTGGTAGCACCCACCCAGTTGTGAAAAATGAAAACACGTCCAGGTATTGTCAAACGTCCCCTGGAAAGCAAAACTGCTCCCAGCCTAACAGCGGTTCAGACAATCTGGGGTCCCACTGTCCCACTGACAAAGCTTCTCCCCCGGCACTACGAGGACTCATTCCCGCCAAGCAGATGGACAGTGTCCTCGCCCATGCCAGCCTACAGGACTTCCCGTGGGTCACCGCTCTCGGCCACGAGAGCTCTGCCAGAGAGAGCCTGGAGTGCAGCGCGGGTGTGGACATCGAGGGTCTGTGGCTGTCGTCTGCCCGGGTCACGTAAAAGGCAGGTGGTGAGAGGACCCTCTACAAGAAAAGAGTTCACATGAACGTTCAGACCTCTTACTTTCAAGTTCATGTGCATGTGTGTGTGTACACACACACAGATGTCCTTCCAAGGGTTGGGGTGTATATACACATACACCCTCGAGTGTCCTTCCAAGGATGTGGGGATGTGCACACATGCACACACACACACTCGAGTGCCCTTCTGGGGGGTGCACAAGTGTACACACACACGAATGTCCTTCCAAGGAGGCAGAGACATGCACACATGTACACACACGAGTGCCCTTACACACACACACACAAAAAAATTTAAAGGTTTCCATCATTTCACACTCTTTTATGGAGGCCTTTGACACTAAAACAAACAAACAAACAAAAAACCTGCCATCAAGTCCTATCTGACTCATAGCAACCCCCATTGGGTTTCTGAGGCAATAAATCTTTACAGAAGTAGATTGCCCAGTCTTCCTTCCTGGTGAGTTTGAACCGCCGACCTTCTGGTTAGCAGTCACATGCCTTAGGCACTACACCACAAGAGCTCCTTTTTGACACTACAGCGAGGTTTTCATCTACACAGGGATTCAACCATGACAGACAATGGCACAATTATGTCAATTAGCTCGCTAATGAGATCGCCTAGTACTAGCATGTCCAAACAATCCTCTTATGTTTTTCTGTATAAAACATTTGAAACCCTGCAGGGTCACTGGGCACCACTGAGATGTGAAGTGGAGCTGAGATAGAAACAAACAACTCAAAATCTGTTTCAGGACTAAGGCCGATGCTAACATTGGTCTGCCCACCAAATGAGACTTAAAACACCATGCAAGGGAAGGTGCTAGACTCCTGTGCCGACTGGAGATGTCT